>NW_015647976.1:38084-56510 GCF_001515625.1 Sinocyclocheilus rhinocerous
GTCCACACGCAAACGCAGCACCAGGTCACTGAAACCAAACATTTTTTAAAAGTTCTGCCAGGGTGAAGATTTTCAAAAACTTCATTTTGCAGTGTTATCATGTAGACAGCGAAACCGGAGACTTTGGCTTGTGACGTCGGAGCATGTGCTGTTATCTCTGCCTACTGGAAACTTTTTCAGGCTTCTGATTGGCCAACATGGCTTAACGGTTGAGATTATATCGCCACCTGTTGGTTTGGCATGCTCTTGACAGTGCTTCATAGCATTCTGAAAAAAACTGAGGTTTTAATTATTGGACCAAAATCCTCTGCATTTAATAACCCAAAACACTGTCTAACACTTGATGGCTGCTCTGTCAATTCTGCATTATCAGTTAGGAGCCTAGGTGTGCTATTTGATAGCAATCTTTCCTTTAAAAGCCACATTTCTAGCATTTGTAAAACTGCATTTTTCCATCCCAAAAATATATCTAAATTACGATCTATGCTCTTAATGTCAAATGCAGAAACATTAACCTCAAGGTCATTATTGTAATGCTTTATTGGGTGGCTGCTACAAACAAACAAACTCCAGCTGGTCCAAAATGCAGCAGCTAGAGTTCTTACTAGAACCAGGAAGTGACCATATTAGCCCGGTTCTGTCAACTCTGCACTGACTCCCTATTGAACATAGTATACATTTTAAAATCTTGCTAATTACTTATAAAGCCCTAAATGGTTTAGCTCCAGAATACCTGAACAAGCTCATATCGCATTATAGTCCTTCATGTCCGCTGCGATCTCAAAACGTTTGCCATTTGATAATACCAAAAAATCAAAATCAATTACACTAATATTAGTCTCTTTCAATCTTATTTAGAGGTCACCAAAGCCACCAAGATCCAGTCCGTATCCAGATCAGATGGTGGATTAGCACCTAGAGATGACCTCTATAGCCCTGAATGTCAGCAGGGACCATATCAACTAGATGGGACAAGACCATGGGAACCAGACAAGTCCTCTGCACAATCTGACCTGTGCTAATTAAAGCACACCATGCTGGTTTCATCTGGCCAGAAGAGAACTGGTCCCCCCCCAACTGAGCCTGGTTTCTCCCAAGGTTTTTTTCTCCATTTCTGTCACCGATGGAGTTTTGGTTCCTTACCACTGTCGCCTTTGGCTTGCTTAGGCCCTGTCCACACGAACGTGGGTATTTTCAAAACCGCAGCTTTTTCTATGCGGTTTGGCTGTTTGTCCACACGCAAACGCAGCACCAGGTCACTGAAACCAAACATTTTTTAAAAGTTCTGCCAGGGTGAAGATTTTCAAAAACTTCATTTTGCAGTGTTATCATGTAGACAGCGAAACCGGAGACTTTGGCTTGTGACGTCGGAGCATGTGCTGTTATCTCTGCCTACTGGAAACTTTTTCAGGCTTCTGATTGGCCAACATGGCTTAACGGTTGAGATTATATTGCCACCTGTTGGCTTGGCATGCTCTTGACAGTGCTTCATGGCATGCTTTTGCGTTGTCATGTGGACAGAGATTTTTTTTAAAATGGAAGAAGGAAAAACTCAGTTTATAAAAATACGTGAACATGTACGTGTGGACACGGCCTTAGTTGGGGATGCTTGACTGATTGCACAGACACTACAGGAAGAGAGCTGAACTGGATGATGACATCATTGAATCGTCAATGAACTGATCAATGAACTTGAAAAATGACTGTTTGTTATTGCCCTCTTGCATTATTGACTGTAAATCTGTTTTGACACAATCTGTATTGAATAAAGTGCTATACATTATATATTTATTATTATATATTTTATCTCTATTATAATAATACCACCGAATATGGTTTATATGTACATATGCAATCTACACATTTGTTTTCTTTTTACTCCCTTTCATTCATTCACTTACTTACTTAATTATTTACTCATTTATTTATGTATTTACTATATGTATTTGAATATTAATAATTGAGAATTTTGGGGAAAGGCGGAGGACAACACCGATAAGAAAGCACTAATAAGAAAATGCTTTAGAAAATGTTATACTCATATGTGTAATAAGTTTTTTTTTTTTAATTATTATTTTTTTTATTTTCTTCCTGCCTCTGGTCCCCAGTGACATTCTGGTCCGTATTTGGTATGGTGGAGTTGAAATATGGGTGGGAGGAGAATGAAACCAGACAAAACAACCATTTGGCCAACTAACCCATGGTAGAACCCCAAAAAAATCAAAAAAGTGTTAATGATAACATAATACGCTGATCTTATGCTGCTTTTAAATGGACATTTATTTATAAAACAAAAGTTCTTCTTTGGCAAGATTAGCCTACATTTTCTTAATAGTATAAACATAGCCTTTACTCCCTTTAAACTTTAACTGAAATGTCACTGTTTCTGTCACTGCAACTTCCCGAACAGGCGAACACACACACAAATTAAATATGTTGAGCCCATCTGTCTGCCTGATGAAAAATTTGCATTTTAAAACGTTCATATTTTAGAGAATGTAATTAATATTTGCATTATTAATGATCTATCTCACCCCCCACTACCCACACCCACAGAATGTATTTTTTTATTACCTGACCTACCCGGATATGGAATATCCACAGCGCCTGTTGTACAGTAATAGCAAATTAAGTGCAAATTGTACACTTGTTATTGCTGTGCATTGTTGGATTGAATGAGTGCACTCAATAATGTCCACTAAGGTTTCGGACACCACTAAAAATTGATGCCTTTCAAATAGTCCCCTATTTATGGGTATAGGGCAGGGATCCTCAAATCTGGCCCACGAGATCCACTTTCCTGCAGAGTTTAGCTCTAACCCTAATCAAACACACCTGAGCATACTAATCAGTGTCTTCAAGATCATTAGAAAATCACAGGTAGGTGAGTTTGATCAGGGTTGGAGCTAAACTCTGCAGCGCATTAGCCCTCCAGGGCAAGATTTGAGGAACCCTGGTATAGGGGGACGATTTCAGACACAGGGCGTGTAAATATGAGGGTGAATTCAAAGCCTATTTTAAGTGATGCACTTCCTGCTGCCAATTGGTTTCCCTGTTTCTGAAAAACACCTGGCTTGAGGATACATTTGCCTGACATTCAAATTAAATGACACCCTTTCTGGATTTTATTTCTTTTTTTTTTTTTTTAAGGAGTTGTGATAGAGTAAAACAATACATAAAGCTCTGTATAATGATGATACAACAGTAATCCCAGGCAGACCCGATCACGGTGAGACCAGATTACTGTGTTGCCCATACACTGTCAGAAAAAACAATGCGCAAAAAAATTACCTTTAGGGGTACAACAGCTTGTCACTGGGGCAGTGCCCTCAAAGGGACAACTTTGTGCCTGACATATTAATGGCTGCAGCAATTCAAGATTGTCCTGTTATGATTATCTGAGTCAGGGGAGTGAATTTCAAGGGGGAGGGAGGATTTCTATATTTTATCCATTCAATAGCCTATGAAAGCAATCAGAGTTCCGCACATAAACGTAGCGCAAAATATATTAATAAAAACGTAGCGGAATATTTGTGTCTATGGTTAGCTTCGCAATGTTGGCTTTTGTGATTGGACATAATACCTGCAGACTGCAGTCTGCAGCCAATGGAAATGCTTCTCTATCCAATAGGGTCTTACCTCTCTACCGGTGCATGTCCTGCTCCTCAAAGAAGAGATCATGAAAGCAGACATATTCAGGTAAGGATGAACTATGATTTTTGCCGAAAATCTGAACATCTTACTTAAACAGATGCAATAACAGAAAATTTCAGGTTTTGATGTAAACTCTGTTTAAAAACAATGTCGTCTAGCCCGAAAAGAGCTCGCATTTCTTTAATAGTATCATAATCTACCAGTGGCAGACTGGCCATCTGGAGCACCGGGAGTTGCGTTTTTCCCGGGATTCTTGTGTATTTTACCATTCTATGCCGCTATCCTCCCGTTTAAATATTTTTCCCGTATTTCTCCCGTATTTTTAATCTTTCTATAAAAAAATCCCACTGGGCGTATTTTATATGTTCGCCTCCGGTAAAACGCCCATAATTTTTTTCGCCCAAACCTCATTATATGAATAATCACGTCAACAAATTCCAAGGTTGCCCAGTTGCCAGATCTTGTATGAAACGCATCCTTCTCACACAATCGACACATACAAATTTCAACCCATTTGTCCCCTCAACATGGCAACCTACAACAGTGATGAGTACCGCACAGGAAGGAAAGGATCACTGGTAGAAATGGGACAGGAGGAGAAGACTCAGGTGGTGCTCCGGTGAAAAAAACAAATATACATGCAAATTGAGATATAGCTTACACTTCAAATGGCTATGGTTTAACTGATTAAATAGGAGCGCTGCAAGTTGCTAAATCAGGTGCTGCGCTGCTTTGTTTACTGTGGTTACTGGGGAAATGGCTATATTCCTGGTGTAAAGTAAATAATTGTTTGTAAATAATTGTTTGATAATAATTGTTTAAATTAATATAATAATAATAATAATAATAATAATAATATAATAATAATTGATACTTTTTTGATACTAATTAATTTCAGTTCATGTCTCAGAATGTTTATCTTTTGTTTGTAATTTCACAGCTGTAATACCATAACATGTTACTGAAGTTGGAAATCTGCTTATGTTTTACAACCGCTGAGTGATAAAGAAGGGGAGGGGGAGGCCGGAGGAGAGCCTCCGTTGGTAAAAAAATAAAAATAAAATTTAGCCAATCAGCATCGAGTGTTCACTTTCAGCGCTGAGGAGTGTTGAGAAAAGAAACCTTTAGCCTCCCCTCTGATGTATCAACCAATCATCATAGAGACGTAAATTACGTGATATTAGTTTGAACGTCTCCCGCTGTGCTGATAATGTACGAAGTACTTATGATGAGTAGCTATATTGAATAGGCTATTTGATCGCCAACAGATTTGCTGTCATTTGAATGACAAGCTGTCATTCAAACAGTAACGTTATATATACGAATTAAAAATAAAGGGAGAACATGCCTAAGCTGGATATAGGCTACAGCAGTCGGCTTAATTAAATGGCACAACAGGCAGCTCTCTTTTAACACAGACTTTTAAGAAGGGATGGATGTTTGCTTCAAGTGATAGGCCAGGTAATTGAAATTATATTATCTTGATGTGTGTCGTTTTCTTTACATTTTCTGACTAAAACCAACCAAAAAGCCATTTTAAAGTGGTTAAGCAAATAATAATAATAATAATCGGCAGGGATCCACAGACCAATACAATTAGTGTGCCTCCTCTATTTTACAACCCAGGAGCCGCCACTGCAAATTACTAGGCCTACTGGCCTTTTCAAATTTCTCAGATTTTAATGCCATTTACATTATTCGTCACAATGTACATATTAGCAGTTTGCAGCAGACATGAGAATATTCGCATAGAAGACAGCTATTTTAAATGGTAACATTATATATTTCACAGTAATGTTTACTGTATTTTTCATCATCAAAATAATTTGTATACTCTTTTCCACAATTGGAGCTCTATTCCTTAAAATGATAGAATGATCACCAGTAGAAAGGCACCATAAAAACAAATTGCTAAAATGTTCAAAAAAGCATCTATTATATAATATCCATTTCTGATGTCGCCAATAATTAGAGATGCACCGAAATTTCGGCTGCCGAAAATTAGTTCACCGCTCAGGTTTCACTTTCACGCGGTGTGCCGCTCTGCGTATTATCCCGCTCTATGATTGTGCGCTCCGCTCAGTAGCTCCACTCGTATACCGTTCATGCGAATCAGAACAGCAAAGTCCACTCAAAAATTGAGCCAACAGGAAACATCGATGTAGTACAGTATTGTTTCTGTCTGCAAAAGCCCTACTGTGTTGTAACATGGTGTGGTATATGGGCAACTCTGGTAACGCTGCCCTCTCATTCATTGATCTGCTAACCGCTATGTTATGCTCACGTGTTCTGATAATAATAGCTTTCTAGGACTAAACATTATTTGGATAATTGGTAAAAAAAAAAAAAAAGTTAAATATCTTAACCCTACCCTTAGACCTACATGAAAAACTAAAAAGCAATTTATTTAATTCGAAGGCCTGTCGTTAATTTTTATTTGTGCTATCATTATTGCTATCATTAGTAATTTCTTTTATTTGTTCTTATTTTATTACTGACTGCTTACTTGTCATTTTTTATTAAATTCAAAGTTTGAAATCAAGCTATCTCGTGCTACTGCAACAAAATTACCCCACTGTAAAATAAAAAAAACACTGAGTGAGCAAAAATTTGTGAGATAGCTAGTTATAATGGTAATTAAATAATGTTTACATATGTATAAAAGCCTACATTAAAATCTGTCATATAAATTGGTCTCTTCATTAGAAATTAGCCTACTGATTGCCACCATTGATGGACAAATGTTTTAAATAATATTAAAAATATCTGTATGACATTATATTCTGCAGTTCTTCCCTGTTGTACCGAATATCTATACTTTTCAAATTATCATATCGAAGTTAGAAATTCAAATATTGTGACAAAATGTATTTTGTAGGGTGCCGCAAGTTTGTTAAAATTTCCAAAGGGTGCTGCGACTAAAAAAAGATTGGGAAACACTGTTCTAGACGATACCAGAGCATTGTGTCATATGGACTGATAATATTGGCATTTGACTTTAGTGATATTAAACTGTCCCTTGTAAAAATTCTTTAAAATTATTTACTATTTGCCATATACACCAGGAAAGACAAATTATAATGTAAAGAATGCCAGTCATTTATGGTATGGTGCAGTGTGTTGCGGACCGGGTTTGGTAGGCCGCTCTGTGCCAAAAAGTCCAGGGCCACTTTTTGGCCCCAGTCCGCCCCTGTAATCTACCACACTTCCACAAGCAAGCATATCTGAATTGTTTTAAAATGTAGACGAGAACACACTGTGTTGATTATGTGTCTTATTCTGCCTTGATGTATCCAACTCCTAGATTTTATAATGTAATGGAGCAGGATAGGGGCCGTCTACAAAGTACAAAATGAAGAGAATAAACATTCAATTGTTTTACATCCAAATGCTTAGCTGTTGAAAAAAAATCTAACAAATTGTACACACAAGGCCTTGAAATGCACACACACAAACACAGAACTCTCATTTGCTAAACAACACAAAACATGTTAGATATTGTAAAAAAAATATATATATTAGTAATAATAATAATATTAATTAAGAATTATTAAGAGTTATTAAGAATTATAATATTTAGATTTTGAAAAAAAACAAACATATATTTGGCATTCAATGCCAAACTCTAAGAGTGTGTCCTGTTACTATATCCTAAATTAAATGATTTCAGTTGGTTTTAATATCATAAGTGATAAAGGCTAAATGATAATGAGATTTTAATGTTATAAATAAAATACATATCGACTTGTATCCCAAATTAAAAGGATGTGTCTTGTTACTGGTTTCTAGTACAGCATTTTGATGGTGGTTTTGCCCAGAAGCATAATAGAACACATACTATTGAAAATGAAACCAATTCATAAATTATTTTAAAATGAATACAATCTTCTATCTCAACTTCAAAGGCTGTGTCTTGTTACAGATTTCTCGAAGAACATTTTCCAGTTGTTTTCATATTCATATTGTTGTCATAGATATTGCAGTTGTTTTGACTGAGTTCAAATTCAAACCTTCAATAAATTCATTTAAAATACATAAATTTTTCCATCCCAACTTCAAAAAGTGTCTTGTTACTTTAGCCTAAAAGAACATTTCCATGCAGGCTTTACTCTCATTTGTAATTCAAGATACATGCTATTGAATTAAATTCAAATCTGCTAATAAAATAATTTAAATGCATGCATTTTATTAAAATGATAACTTTACTGTTGACACATAACTAGAACAAAACACATGACATTGAAGTTCAACTATTAAGAAGAAAAAAAAACTTTCCTTTTTTTTTTTTGTCCATTGTTTGTCTTCAGAAAAACCCTCCAGGTCCCGCAAGCTATTTGGTTTTCCAGCATTTTTTGCATATTTGAACCATTTCCAGCAGTGACTGTATGATTTTGAGATCCATCTTTTCACACTGATGACAGTAGTGTGTTTAGGCACCCCACAAACCACACAATTTCTACTGAGGGGGTTCAAACATTCACTGATGTTGCAGAAGGAAACACGATGCATTAAACTACGATGCATAAAAACTTTTTGAAATTGAAGATCAGGGTAAATTGTACTAATTTTGTCTTCTGGGAAACATATAAGTATATTCTGTAGCTTCTGACAAAATTCAACTATTATTTTATCTTGTGGACTTTATGTAAACACATTTCATGCAAAATATCTTACTCAGGACAGTACTTAAAAATAACATGCATTTTGAGTGATCCCTCTTATTTTGGTAAAATAATGAACATTTTAGAGATTCTGCAAGTGGTGTGTAAACTTTTGACCACAACTGTATATTTTTATAGAACTATAAGCCAGAATAAACCCTAGTAGTGGGGTCAGTTGGGCCCTTTGTACAATTTTGTGCTATGACAGCTAGCAAATGTTTACATTTATCTCTTTTTTTTTCTACCTTTATTTAGAATCACCTTTTTTTTTATGTTACCATCCAAAATAAAAAATGTGAATAATAATACATTAAATATGAATTTTAAAAAAGTAAAGTTATTTTTTAATAATTCAGTCTTTTTTTCACGGCCTTCAGTTGCAGTCATCCAGTTTTTATTACACTTTTAAAGGGGTCATATGATGCTTTTTTAAAGATCATTATTTTGTGTATTTGGTGTAACAGAATATGTTGACATGCTTTAATGTTCAAAAAACACATTATTTTTCAAATACTGTACATTATTTTAGGTCCTCTATGCCCCGCCTCCGAATGAGTTCGCGCGAGAGAACGTAATCTTTTAGTTTTAAGTCGGTTTGAACAATCCGGATAAGCGCAAGTAAGTACCATTTTGATTAGCCGTCGTACCTACAATGACTGTGCACTGTGTAACCAATGAGTGACGCGAGAGATCACTTCCGGCGCTTGCGTAAACTACGGCTGCAACGGCTGGACTTAAAAATCATAATTTGTGTTCTACTGAAGAAACAAAGTCACCTACATCTTGGATGCCCTGAGGGTAAGCAGATAAACATCAAATTTTCATTTTTGGGTGAACTATCCCTTTAACTCTTTTTAACGTCAAGCAATTCTCTGCTATATGCGTCGAACTAAAACTATGACCTTTTGCAACGTTTTGATTTAAGTAGCCTATTATTAAAATGCCGTTGCGATATGCATATTGCGATATTTACATTTGCGATATTTCGATAATTTCGATATATCGTGCAGCCCTAGTCTGTAACATTATTAATTTTTTTAATGGATTGAATACAGTTGTTTCCTGTTTAAATATTTTCTGTATTTACATGACATTTTAATGATTGAACATGATTTTTACTATTTAAATACCATCTGTAATGTGACAGATATGTTATTTTATAACAATGTTAATTGAACAGTATTAGTGTTTGAACATATTTTCTATGTCACTGAAATAACATGGAATCACCCATTTTTCTCAAAAGTACAGTAACTTATGTTTAAAAGAAGCTAGAATGAGACACTCTTTTAAGAGTGCAAGACTGTACTTTTTAGGTGGTGGTGGTGGTAATGCATATTTGGAATGGAATTGATATCACACTGCTTTATATGTGTATGTATGTGTGTCTATAGCTACATTGTAATTTGTATTGTTCCATACTCATATGTCTCGGGTAAAGGAACGTCCTAACCATGCCCGGGGCAAACTCCAGGCACGATACAGCAAGTGCCTGAATATCCCCTATCCTCTTCAGTGAGGATATGGCGAGTAAGAAGTGAGGAGCGTCTTAAGCGTGAGGAGCTTGACAGAGATATCTTCAATTGGTTCAAAAGGAGCATTGCACAAAGCCTCCAGAACCACCGCCAGGTCCCATGAGGGCACCTTGGTGCGCTGTGCTGGCCTCAGCCTCCGAGTGTCATGGAGGAAACGTGTAACTAACGGGTGTCTTCCCAATGACTGACCATCTAGAAGGGCGTGGTAAGCAGCTCTGGCCGCCGCGTATACCTTCAGAGTGGAGGGAGATAACCCTGCTGAGAATCGCTCCTGCTAAAACTCCAGAACTGTACCAACTGGGCAGTTGACTGGGTCTTGCAGTCGCAGTCTGCACCAAGAAGTGAAAAGTTTCTACTTCAAGGCATACAGTTTCCTCGTGGCGGGAGCTCTGGACTGGAGTATGGTCTCAACAACCTCAGTTGAGAGACCAGATGCTAGGAGCTGTGCCCCCTCAGGGGCCACGCCCACAGTTTCCATAACTCCGGGCAGGGGTGGAGAATGGTGCCCCCCACCTGAGAGACGAGATCCCTCCTGATCGGAATCTCCAGCAGAGAGCCGTCGAGGAGGGACACAAGGTCCGAGAACCACACTCGGGCCGGCCAGAATGGGGCTACTAACAGGAGATGGACCTCATCCCAGCGTACTCTCTCCAGAACTCCCGGGAGCAGAGCGATCGGGGGAAAAGCGTACAGATGGAGCCTCGGCCACGTCTGCAACATGGCGTCCAGACCAAGTGGAGCTGGATGCGTGAGGGAGAACCAGAGCAGACAGTGTGTCGTTTCCTGTGATGCAAATAGATCCACTTCCGCCTGGCCGAATTCCCTCCATAGGAGCTCCACCACCTCTAGGTGGAGCCTCCATTCCCCGGGCCTCAGCCCCTGTCTCGACAGGATGTCTGCTCCCTGATTGAGGTACCCAGGGAAGTAGACTGCTCTGATTGTGAGGAGCTTTCCCTGAGCCCACAGGAGGATCCGGTGTGCCAGCCTGTAAAGGGGGCGCGAACGCAGACGCCCATGCCGCTTGATGTAGGAGACCACTGATGTGTTGTCTGTGTGAACAAGCACATGATGTTCCCTTAGGTCTGGAAGGAAGTGTTTTAGAACCCGAAACACGGACAGCATCTCCAGGCAGTTTATGTGCCACGTGAAATGATGGCCTTTCCAACTTTCCAGCAACCACTCATGACCGCTCCCCAGCCCGTGAGGGAGGCATCCGTCGTTAACGTTACGCGACAACAAGGAGCCCCCAATGTCGGGCCTTGAGACAGGAACCAAGGTTTCTTCCACATGTCTAAGGCACGTAAGCATCGCCGCGTGACCTTGATCATGCGAAGCGGGTTCCCCCTCAGGGAAAACCCTTTGGTCCTGAGCCACCACTGCAAAGGTCTCATGTACAGCAGGCCAAAAGGTATCGCGTTGGACGCAGCTGCCATCAGACCCAACAGTCTCTGAAACTGTTTGACAGTAAGTGACTGGCCTTCTCTCACTCCCCTCACGGCTATGAGAATCGCTTCGATAAGAGCAGGAGACAACCATGCCTGCATCGTTGTCGAATCCCACACCACGCCCAGATAAGTGGTCCTCTGTAGTGGAGAATGCACACTTTTCTTGGTGTTGAGCCGTAACCCCAGCTCTTTCATATGGGCGAGGACAACATCTCCATGCCGAGCCGCCATGTGCTTTAACTGAGCTAATATCAACCAATCGTCGATGTAATTCAGTATGCGGATGCCCTGGAGTCGCAACGGAGCCAGGGCAGCATCCACACACTTGGTGAAAGACAGGGCTCTGCGCTAACTTTTCTTTTTAGGAGCACTTGTGCTCCTAACTTAAAAAAATTTAGGAGCACGTTAAAAATTTTAGGAGCACCTTCTAATCAATAATCCAAAATTTTATCAAAAATTTGCCTTCCCACACATTTATAATCAACGAAGCTCTCAACACTGCGCAATGAATCTCTAATTTACATCCGGTCTACACTTTGCTTATGAAAGGATTCGTGAGATATGTCTGTGATACATTACTCAACGCTGCAAAAACACGTAGAAACCTTTGAAGCTCCCCTGAGCAATCACAATCGCAAATATGATGATGATCGGGTCAGTCGCACTGGTGCTCCTAAAAGTTTTTTCATAGTCGCACGCAGTAGTTTTCAGTCGCAAATGCGTCGCACTGTAGAGCCCTGAAAGAGCGGGGTGAGAGTGACAGGCCGAACGGAAGAACCCGATACTAGCATGCTTCGCCCCCGAAAGCAAACCTCAGAAACCTCCTGTGTTGAGGAAGGATGGATACATGGAAGTATGCATCCTTGAGATCTATCTTAACAAACCAGTCCTCGGACCTGATTTGAGACTATCTGTTTGATAGTGAGCATCTTGAACCGAAACCATTTGATAGCGTGGTTCAAAAGACGCAGATCTATGATTGGACACAACCCTCCATCCTTCTTCGGAACGATGAAGTAACGGCTGTAGAACCCTGACTCTCTCAAGAGAGGAGGAAGACATTCTATGGCCTCCTTCCTCAAGAGAGTGTCTACTTCCTGTTCCAATACCAGAGCCTGCTCGGGGGCCTACTAATGTAGGAATGTCCCCGTTGAAGTGAGGTGGACAAGATCCAAACTGAATTCTGTAACCTCTCTCTACAGTGTGCAGGACCCATTGTAAGACATTTGGCAAAAGGTTCCACGCTGTCAGAAAGTCTACTAAGGGAACAAGTCTCTCGAGACTGGCCTCTGGTGATGCTAGAGGAGCCACTTCGGTGCCCTGAAGCATATGACCGGCGGGGAATGACTGACCTGACTGCTCTAGCGCCCTCACTTGAGGGGACGAGCTTTCCCGTGCCGTACCATCGCCGGGCGGCAGCTTGGAATTTCGCTCGTCGGTGGTCACTGAAGCACCGGGGGTGGCAGGGGTATCAGTGAAACTCCCTGAGGGCACTGAGGAGGATCAGGCACCGTATACCGAGGTGTGTACCTCTCCTCTCCAGGGTGGGCTGCCCTCGGGGTCCTGATGATGGGATTGTCAGGACCGCTTGGCCAAGGTCCTCTTTGAAATAATAATGGTCCGCAGATCCACTTTCTGTTTAGAGGACACCGACCGAGAGCGCCGCCCCACCCCCCTGCTCTTTCTGCAGTCCAGCAGTCCCAAACACCTGGGAACGGCGAAGGAGGAAGCGCTGGAATGCAGCCGCCTGCTTCTTCGCCTCCTGACACCTTTTGACGACAGTATCTACTGCGCCGCCGAAGAGGCCAGAAGACGATAGCGTGGCATCCAGCAGGAAGAATCTGTCCTTATCTTGTAGCTCAGACAGATTCATCCACAGGTGCCGCTCCGAGGCCAATGCTGCCATTGAACAGCCGATAGCTCTGGCCGTTTTTTTGGTGGCCCGAAACGACAGGTCTGTGGCCCGACGTAGTTCGGCGACTACGTCGGATTCCTTTTCCTCCCTTTCATCCAGGTCTTTTAGCAGGTCGGCCTGGCGCCTGCAACAACGCCATAGGCCTGACCTGCTGCCATATAAGCTTTCCAAACCAGGCTGGATGTCAGCTTTACTGGCCTGGTGGGAAGCTTCAGGGCCTTCAGGGACGATGCGGAGGACGGGGAGAGATAGCGTTAGAGTAATTCAACACAGTGGGGCTGAAGAGTCGGGACGAATACATTTTCTCCCACGATCTCGATACCTCAGCATGGAGATCATGGAAAAATGGAAAGCCCCGTCATGAAGGCTGTGATTTTATTCTTAGGAAACGCTCATCCAGTTTGGTCTTGGGACGAGCATCCTGTTTCTCTGCTGGCCACTCGATATTTAATTTGGCTACAGCACGAGTCACAACTTCCACGAGCTCCTCATATACGAGGGATTGTGGTGGCAAGTCCACAGTCTCCTCTGTGTCAGCGCTCATCACGTCAACCTCCTCAGAGCAAAACAGATTAAGCATCTGGCTCTCTCTCCGGGGGGAAGAAACCGCGAGGCGGGCTTCCGAGTCGTAGATCTAGGCGGGTAAGGACAGAGATAAGGATGAGCCCGTCCCTAATCCCTACTCTAAATCCACTTGCCATCCCCACGATAACAGCCGCTGTGCCTTGGCAACAGCGGGGCCGGACCTAGCAGGATCGCGAATCTGGCCGCTTTCATCGAAGACGGCCAGGCGGGAGCGGAGCACACAGAGCGGGAGAAGCTCACAATCATGACAGTCAGCCCCCTCGAGAGCTGAACGTGCATGCTCCACTCCAAAACAGACAACGCACAAATCGACTTGAAACGCCATCCGCTTGCCACCGATTTCGCCATTGATTTTGGCATTTTTACTTTCTTTTACTTCTTATTATTTGAATGAGTGCTTTGCTTTTACATACACACACACACATGCACAGACGCGCTCGCTGAAGAGCAGAAGCTAACATGTGATAACACGGATGTACTTTTATACTTCCTGGTTGCTCACGTCACCCCGCTTGTGACGTCTCGCTTCTCTATTGGACTGATTTCATACATGCTTCAGAACGTGGTCTTGCTTTGGGTGTTCCCAAAGTGTTTTGACGCAGCTCGAGTTCCTGAAGGGGAACTGCATGCATTTGAAATGAATTTATTAACAAATTTGAATTTAATTCAATAGCATGTGTCCTGAATTAAATATGAGAGTAAAACCTGCATGGAAATGTTCTTTCAGGCCCAAGTAACAAAACACACCTTCTGAAGTTGAGATGGAAAGCTGTATGTGTTTTAAATTAATTTATTAAAGGTTTGAATTTAAACTCAGTCAAAACAACTGCAATATCTTCCTCTAGGGGGCTGTAATCCTCTAGGGGGCTGTAATACTGGAGATTCTTTTGAAGGTTTCGCAAGCGATTCTTGAATGTCATTAGCATGATTTCTGTATCTCTTTTGACAATGAAAACTACTGCAAAATGTTCTCTGAGAAATCTGTAACAAGATTTCTTCTTCACAGACACAACTTCTCAATTTGAAGTTGAGATAGAAGATTGTATTTATTTTAAACTGATTTAAAGTGACGTGACATGTGGCCAAGTATGGTGACCCATACACGGAAATAGTGCTCTGCATTTATCCCATCCAAAGTGCACACACACAGCAGTGAACACTCACACCGTGAACACACACCCGGAGCAGTGGGCAGCCATTTTTGCTGCGGTGCCCGGGGAGCAGTTGGGGGTTCGGTGCCTTGCTCAAGGGCACCTCAGTCTGGGCACCAAATCTGTATTTAATATATATATTTCACTTACCGCCCCAATGTTGTCGTCCGACTCTCTAACCATTAGGCCACGACTTCCCACGATTTATGTATAGGTTTCATTTTCAGTAGTATGTGTTCTATTATAGTTCTGTGACTAAAACCACCATCAAAATGTTTGTCTGATCTGTAACAAAACACACATTGAAATTGTGATTTAAAACTGTGCGTGTTATAAATGAATTTATTAAAAATTTGAATTTCAAACTTAAGTCAACAACTACAAAACAACACTCTTTGCCAGCTTTGTCTTAATTGTTGAATTTCAATAGCATGTGTTCTGTTATAGTTCTGTGACTAAAACAAATATACAACAACTAACAAGACACACACTATAAAGCTGATACAGAGAAGTGTATTTGTTTTAAATTAATTAATTTATCGGTTTAAAGTTCAATAGCGTGTAAATTTTTTCACATTTATGTGAATGCAACCAACATTAAAATGTTCTCACAAGGACCTGGAATAGGCCTACTGCGTAACCTTTGTATTATAGAATGATATTAATTATTAATATAGTTTTTCAATTATTAATATATATTTTTAATAGTAACCACTATCATTATCTTTTTTACAATATTTCTTATTTAAATTCAAGTGAGCTTTATAAGTGTTTGTCTTAGTATATTTTAAAGACCTTGGTGCACAAAATGCTCTTGTTTTGTTAACTGTAAAAAATAAAATAAAATAAATAAAAAATAATTCCGGTGGGAAAACATTAATCGTTTTATCCTTTCACATGTACTTTGTAGATGGTCCCTACCTGGCCTAAGCGCTAGGGCGCCGCTGCCAAAGCCACTAGAAGGCAAGCCTGCAACCTTTAGACAAAAAATCGTAACGGCTAATGCTAACGCTTCCGCTTTGGCATTACATGGCAAAGCAACCAGAGGCCATGTTTTTTTTGTTTTGTTTTTTTTTAATGGATGGATGTCAATGGAGAAGAGGTTTCACTACGCTGAATAAAAACAGCTTTTTAGAGGAAATAGCTTATCATTTAATGAATCGACAGCCAATCGGCTAATCTTCAACATGTTTTACACTAAACAATACTTTTGAACTATTTTTAGAGTTTACACCGAAAAAAATGCTGTTTTATAAGAAGTCACTGACTTTTTGCGACAGGTGGGATTCAAACACAAACTCAAATGTGCAATAACTGTACTAAATTCCTTATTCATTTGTAAGGGTAGTCTCCTCAACGTGCGTGTGACGTAGTTGTGCGTGTACAGAGCGCTGACGGCGGTCCGCCAGAGCGGTTTCAGTTTACTTTCAGTTTCATTTCTCTGCCGCTATTTCAAATGAGTGGTAAATGTGCGTGCATGAACGTAAGTTAATTTATCTTTCTTTACCTGTCATATTGCAATAATGTTGCCACTGCCAGTCTGATTGTTATCATAGGTGCATATTGTAGTTCAGTATATACAGAATTTGGAGAATTCTGCACGCGTTATTTACATGCATATTTTAGCGCCATTTATCGTGTGGTATTTAATATTATTGTATAGAGAAGATGTATACTGAGGTATATGTTTGTTTACTGTATACAGACGGATTCTGATATTTTATTTGTTTATTTCAGACTAAACCACACTTGCCACCTCTGTTAATTTAAGCACTGTACAATGCTGGATGATGTAAAGTGACACATCCTGAAGATATAAACCATTGAACAACCATCTGTCTCCTGTCGCACTTCTTGCTGGAGTTCCGTAGTGGACTAGCATTCCACCTAACTACAGAGAACAGATTCCTTTACATTTTGGTCCTTCGAGCCGGATATCTAGAGCCACTACGGTGACATGGATCAACAGATACCGCATTATTCTCCCGATACCACGTGTCCTGCTCAGATGCAAGCCAGAGCTCGTCAGATCCCTTCTTATTTGCAGGCTTACGACGTAGCCTTGCCCCCATCCCTTCTGCCAGTTATTGGGCCTTATAAACCATATCAGCAGCCGAAGATGGACCATGCAGCGGCACCATTGACCCTCAGGGGGCAGGCCGAGCTTGCCTCGACTGGGATGCAGCCGATCAGCCATGAGTTATCATCTCTGCAGTATGGACCAGGTCCTGTCATAGTCAGTGGGAGCAATATAGACGTTGGGCTCAGTGACCTGGTAGAGCAGTTAGATGTTGGGAGATCTCCTTCCTCGTCCCATTACAGCCAGTCAGAGTGTGAGTTAAGTAGCGGCACTGTATCTCCTTTCTCAGAGCAAGTGGAACAAGCTTACTCACCACCCATCGTTAGGCCAAAGGCTACGGCAGTCCCAGCCATTCCATTACTGGATATAGGGCCACCCACATCCTGCCAAGGAGCACTCAGGTATGCTACCCAACCATTTATCGTGTGGTATTTAATATTATTGTATAGAAGATGTATACTGAGGTAAATGTTTGTTTACTGTATACAGATGGATTCTGATATTTTATTTGTTTATTTCAGACTAAACCACACTTGCCACCTCTGTTAATTTAAGAACTGTACAATGCTGGATGATGTAAAGTGACACATCCTGAAGATATAAACCATTGAACAACCATCTGTCTCCTGTCGCACTTCTTGCTGGAGTTCCGTAGTGGACTAGCATTCCACCTAACTACAGAGAACAGATTCCTTTACAATAACTGTACATTTTCGAAGGTTTGTTCTGACTGCTGAGTACCTGTTCATTTTCCTCGTGCTTAGAACAACTCTATAGGATCTGATAAGGTTAGCGACTGTCAAAGGAGACACTCAGAGATTTCAACCTGCATTATGGACTCAATGTATGTTTTATTAACTTTATTTGGTAACCTTATTTATAACTGTCTGTATAATTTAACATCATTATTATAGTTTTACATTTATTGAAAGATCCGTGTTTGTGTTTCCCTGTGTGTTTTTATTAATATTATCTGTTTTGCGCAAATGAGTTTAAAAGCATCTGTTGCATGAATCATAATTATCTGTCTTAGGCCAGTTTCTAGGCCTAGGCAAACTAGGCGGTCGCCTAGGGCAGTAGTTCTCAAATAGGGGTACACGTACCCCTAGGGCAGGGGTCTGCAACCTTCAATGTCAAAAGAGCCATTTTGGCCCCTTTCCCACCTAATAAAATTCACGTGGAGCCACAAAATATTTGATTCCCAAATAAAGATAACACGGCATATAGCTAAAGTGTTATATTCAGTTATGTTACAGGCAGGGGTTTGAAATTAAAGGGGTCATATGATGCTGCTAAAAAGAACATTATTTTGTGTATTTGGTGTAATGAAATCGGTTTATGCGGTTTAAAGTTAAAAAAACAAATTTTTTCCACATACTGTACATTATTGTTTCTCCTCT
>NW_015647976.1:56667-60599 GCF_001515625.1 Sinocyclocheilus rhinocerous
ACTGAGCCTGGTTTCTCCCAAGGTTTTTTCTCCATTCTGTCACCGATGGAGTTTTGGTTGCTCTGGCTTGCTTAGTTGGGGACACTTCATTTCCAGCGATATCGTTGACTTGATTGCAAATTATTGCAAAGATACTATTTAAACTGAACTGATGATGACATCACTGAATTCAATGATGAACTGCCTTTAACTGAAAAATTAGTGTTTACTATTGTCACTTTGCATTATTGACACACTATTTTCCTAATTAATGTTGTACAGTTGCTTTGACACAATCTGTATTGTTAAAAGTGCTATATAAATAAAGGTGACTTGACTTGACTTGATAATCAATATAATAGTTTATATACTGCAAACACTTTTTCCATTTTTATCAGAATAAGGAATATTTTATAGCTTCTGTACTGTAATTAATGCCGTCAATTACCACTGTATCATTCATATAAAAGACTTGAAAAACACACATAAACCATATATTGTCGCAATCGTTTATTGTCTTCACGTTTCATCAGTTAAGGTTTATGTTTGTTATTCAGCTTAGCTACAGCAACAGCAGGATGCCTTTGTCCATATTAGCGATTTCCTGGTGTCAAAAGTTACTTCTATGATATGAGTCCGTTTTGGACTTTCTGTACGAGAGCGCCCTCCGGCTTAGAGTATGAATGAAACATACAGCGCATGAGAGTGTTCAGTGCTCCATGATGTTCACATTGTTTTGGATAAGAATAAAATGTATCCAAAAACGACGTGACTATCTTGTCTCTTTTAATTTAAATCTAGATTTATCCATTTAGATTTATTTATTATTGTACACCCATGCTACAGGGAGCCACCGCAGGGAGATGAAAGAGCCGAAGGTTGCTGACCCCTGCCCTAGGGGTACTTGGGGGTACTTCAGGGGGTACGTGAGAGGAAGTAGAAACTGACATTTAGGAATAAATCATGAAAATAGGTTATTGTATTTTTATATGAAATTAGGACTACACAAAGATGCATTAAAAATGAAGTCATAAATTTAAAAAGCATTTCAATTTATTAGAGTTATTTATAACTATACCGGATCCGGCATCAGGAGCAGTGTCTGCTCGCAAAATAATGTAGGTTAGGAGAGGTTGCGATAAAATGGACAGGTGGCTTCTTAAAGGGTTAGCTCAGCCAAAAATAAAAATTAGGCTGTGTTTTACTCACCCCCGATGCATCCTAGGTGTATATGACTTTCTTCTTTCAGACGAATCAAGTCAGAGTTATATTAAAAATAGTCTTTGATCTTTCAAGCTCTTACACGGAAGCAGTTCCGGGGGAATTACGTATGGGGTCAGCGCTGCGCAGGGCTTGTGCAGGGAAACTTGCACGATGCAGAAGAGCAATGAGTACGTCATCTGTCTGGGCAGACCCCACGCAGAGACTGCTCTCTCACTGAGACGGAATGCTCACTCGAGCATGAGTCTCGCTCTTCTCCACTCGTGGACCGCCTTCACTGAAAGCAGCCCAGCTCTCCCGTTTCTCCTCTCTCAGCGAGCCTCGGAGAGGGAAACAGCGGAGTCACGGAATAAGCAATCGGTCTGACTGATCTCATGCCGGCGCTGTGCCTGCATGCTCTCTCTCCGTTGCACTCGGATCCGCTGCAGAAGGGCAGTGAGCTACACGCTTACTGAGACAGAATGCTCACTCGAGCATGAGTCTTGCTTTTCTACACTCGCGGACCGCCTTTCACTGAACAGCCCCGCTCTCACGATTCTCCTCTCTCAGCAAGCCTCGGAGAGAGAAACGACGAAGCCTGGGAAATAAGCAACGGGGTCTGAGCGATCTCTTGCCAACACAGAGCATGCGTACTCGCTCTCCCCGCTGCGCTTCGATCCGTGTCTCACACAAATGGATCAGTGCCCCTCTTTACATCAAGCGGCTCTATCCTCCAAAGTAGATCGGAGCAGATGCTGCCGATGACAGCTTCAAATTTGTGTGTGTCACTATGGCTGCGCTCACAGACATGGGCTGCTTTTACCACGAAAGCAGTCTGCCCCCGTTCGTTCACGGAAGGCAGCCCCGCCTCCCCGCACTCATGTTTCTCTCCTCCCAGCTACCTCGGAGGAAGCAACGACGAGCTCGCGGATTGAGCAATCAGACTTGAGCAATCCTCTACACACATCATGCGTGCTTAATCTGCCAGTGTGTTACACACGAGGATCAGTGCACCTCGTTATACAAGCAGCTTAATCCTCCCAGGCAGATCAAAGCAAAATGCGGGCAGCTTCGCATTTGTGTACGCGTCTGAGCCAGGCCCACGCTGAGGCAGCGCGCACGAGGGCTGATTGCTCTGCTATGAGAGCATTAAGTCTAGCGAAGCATTTTCTGAAAGCATTTTCAGGGAAAGCAAATTTCCTCTTCTGAGTGTGGGGTCGCCATACGGCGACCAGCCTCTCAATTTAATCCAACCCCTTGTCACACGAGCTGAGGCCTGACAGGCCATCCCTGTAGTGCCAAACTGGGTGTTGGAGACAATAAAACGAGGTTATTCACTGCAATTCGCTCGAATACCCCGTGATTCAACTGCGTGGTTCCCACCTCAGTTTAGAGCAAGAATGCACACGTCCTGCGCTCAGAGGTGATGAAATTGCTGGCGATATAAGCCATAGAAACAGTTCACCCGGCTCAGAGCGAGTCAGGCTTCCAATGGGTACCACTCGCCCTCTCAAAGCATTTCAGAGGATGCTGGGCCTCATGGCGCTACAGTTGGGTCTGCTTTGTATACGCCCCTTTCAGCGCTGGTTGAAACCACGGGTTCCATCCCATGCGTGGCGTCGCGGACGCCTGCAGATCAGGGTGAGTCAGGCCTGTGTAACAGCCCTGGCCCCCGGAAAAAATTCCCACTAGATGGAACAGGGTGTGGCCATAGGGATGGTTTGCTGAAGGACAGTTGTCACAACAGACGCCTCCAACTCAGGTTGGGGGGCGCTGTGCGAGGGCATACCGACTTTCGGCCACTGGCCGAAGGCGGAAAAAGGCTTCCACACCAACTGCCTGGAAATACTAGCAGTATGTTGAGCCTGTCAGTTCTTCCTGCCAGTCCTAAAAGGGCACCATGTGCTCAACCCGCGCTTGCTGACAGCAGCGCATATACCAGGCAAATTGAACCAAGGAGCAGACATGTTATCAAGGAGCAAGGTCCCCTTAGGGGAGTGGACGCTCCATCCGCAGATGGTTCAGAGGATCTGGGAGATCACCGGCGAGGCCGAGGTGGACCTCTTCGCCTCAGAAGACAACTCTCACTGCCCAATCTATTTCTCAATGAAACGATTGGCCCAACCTCCTTCTTTATGCTTTTCCCCCAATCGCTCGCTGAGTCAGGATCTCCTCTCTCAAGCGAACAGGACAATATGGCATCCTCGTCCCGACCTATGGGCCCTGAACCTCTGGCCGCTCGACGGGAGCCTTCGAGCCTCCCAGAGCGAGTCTTAAACATAATTTCGGAGACTAGAGCTCCGTCTACGTCAGACGCCTCTACGCCTTAATGTGGTCTTTTTTCTCCGCTTGGTGTCTAAACCGCGGCAAAGACCCTCATACTTCCGATTTGACAGAGGTGTTGTCATTTCTGCAAGAGCTGCTGGATAAGGGACGTTCCCCATCCACGCTCAAAGTCTATGTGGCGGCTATAGCGGCGTGTGTCCATTGCGGATATTTGTGAGGCGGCCAGCTGGGCCTTGCCGTCCATATTCGCAAGGTTTTATAACCTGGAAGTCATGCACTGCGTAAACAGATCTGGCAGAGAGCCCTTGGCCGTATCACGCTCAAGTTCTCTGGCATTGTTTCAACTATTAGCTCTCGACCCCTGGGTGTCTAAGTTACAGGAGTACTCTGCAACGATTAACCAGGCCGGGTGTGACCTCGGGAAGTTCAGCCCGTCTGAGCCTTGGGTTATTGTTAACTTCTCTATG
>NW_015647976.1:60617-70953 GCF_001515625.1 Sinocyclocheilus rhinocerous
TCCCCATCCACGCTCAAAGTCTATGTGGCGGCTATAGCGTCTCATGCCCCTATTGAGGGCCAATTGGTGGGCAGAAGGGGTGCTAGGAGGCTGAATCCGCCTCGTCCCCCTACCGTCCCTTCATGGGATCTGCCCACTGTGCTGAGGGCCCTGAAGTGCCCGCCGCTTTCGAGCCGCTACAGTCTGCCAACATTCGGTCGCTATCGCTGAAGACTACTCTGCTTCTAGCACTGGCATCAGTAAGCGAATAGGGGACCTGCAGGCACTCTCTATTAGCCCTGCCTGCCTGGAATTCGGGCCTAACGACACTAAAGTCGTCCTGAAACCAAGGCACCGTAAACAGATCTGGCAGAGAGCCCTTGGCCGTATCACGCTCAAGTTCTCTGGCATTGTTTCAACTATTAGCTCTCGACCCCTGGGTGTCTAAGTTACAGGAGTACTCTGCAACGATTAACCAGGCCGGGTGTGACCTCGGGAAGTTCAGCCCGTCTGAGCCTTGGGTTATTGTTAACTTCTCTATGGACATTGGTTGCTTATGGAAGTTTTATACCTTTAGTCGTTCCACTATATTAGCATGGCGTGATTGTACTGTGTTCCCATATGCGTCTAGCAGACGCAGTACGAGTGTAGTATCGAAAGGGAATGTACTCGGTTACTAACGTAACCTCAGATCCCTGAGATACGGGAATGAGTACTGCGTTGCTAGCCGTGCTATGTAGCTGCACGACTCAGTCGTCGCTTCAGTCGAAGTAACCTGAGAATCCTGTGGAGAACGCCCGCTTATATAGCCAGACGCCCCGCCCATTCTGGCGGGCTTTGGCAGGCTTGGCGGGTTTCGTCACAAAGGCCATTGGTTCGTACATTTTTTAATACATTGCATGAACCACTGGCCGTGCAGTTTCACTGCGTGAATGAAAAAGGCTTCAGTTCAGGAGAAAAAGGCTTTTTTCCCATATGCGTCTAGCAGACGCAGTACTCGTTCCCGTATCTCAGGGAACCGAGGTTACGTTAGTAACCAAGTACGTTTTCTCAAGAAAGCAGAGCTGTGTAAGAGACTGTGTGCACAGTAGCTTCGTTGTAAGTGAGAATATGGAGAGACAGTAAAAACCTTTATGGATGGACACTTAGCTAATATGATTTCTAGTTTCAAATCCTATTTCCCTGATGTAAGAGAGAAGTCTTAGCAACTGGATTGGGTTAGAACCCCATTTACACTTTCCCAAAGCAACCGTGGCACGCTACCTGTTCACCTGAGGGAGGAGCTATTGGATTTATCCACAGACCGTGGGCTGCAGACTACTTTTGAAAACTGTTCCCTGACAGAGTTTTGGGTGTGTTTGAGGAGAGAGCACCCTGAGCTAGGGAAAAGGGCTTTAGAACACCTACCCCCTTTTGGCTCTACCTACCTCTGTGAAACCTAATTTTTAGCAATGACACAGATAAAAACGAAACAAAGAAACAGACTTTGCCTTGAAAATAGTCTGATAACAGCTGTAGCTTCCCTGCCACCAAGAATGTCTAAGATCTTAAGAGAAGGACAGGCCCATGTATCCCATTGAAAGGATCACTGACAAATTGGCACAAATGGGCATACTAGACTTGTATAAAGACATATATGAAAACTGAACTGTTAGTTAAAACACACTGAAACTTAGTTGAAACACATTGGAAAAAAATGAACTGTTTACAAAATGATCACAAAGAACTTTTATTGAACTAAAAAAACACTGATTTACCTTCAACTGTTATGCCTAACACTTAAGAGATTTACATAGTTGCGTAAAGCTACATACAGAAATGTTTATAAGAAATCAACCTGCTGTCTCACTGTTATTCTTATTCAGGACTTAAATTGGCACCTGCTGGCTACTACACTGTTTCTCCTGCCTCTGGGCTCCCTATCATTTCACTGTATTTTAAAGCAAAATGTTGTTGTCTGGTCAAGGGGTACTTGGCTTGAAAAAATCATAAAAAGGGGCACTTAAGCCAAAAAAGTTTGAGAACCACTGGCCTAGGGCACGCCAATGAGCGCACGTACTGGCACTACATTTTAGCAGAGTTGTGATAAAGAGTGGCATGGCCACTCTGAAATATGATGGCCACTGGATCCCCCAACATCACTGGGCTATAGTACTGTCAATCTAACAATGCCTGTATGCCATTGGATCAGAGCGCTGTCAACTGATTGTTGCATGCTAAGTTTGCATTTGGAGCGCTCAACCCCCTCCCAGTATCTACATTTCTTTCTCTTGCTGTTACAGTCATGTATATTTATGTAATTATAAACAATAATTTGTTCACAATCATATTGTATGCATTTTACACAGCAAAAACATTTGTTTGACCAAAGTATACAAAGTGTGGTATATGTATACAACAGCGTGGAAAATGTTTATATGGTTGTGAACTAATGGGTTGCTAAATTTTATTTAAACTCTGATATTGACTAAATGTCTTCAATACATTTTTTATTTAAAATGAGATTTCGAAATTTTCCCATGACATAGACATTTTCCAATAGACAAGAATGACCAACTTCAGAAGTGGTAAATAGGAAATGACCTAGAGAATTAGTTAATTACAGTCAAAAATACTAGAAAAGGCAGTATCCTCTCAGCTATGTTCCTTCTTAGAGAGAAATGGTATCTGTGAGGATTTCCAGTCAGGATTTAGACAGTTTCACAGTACTGAGACTCTCATCAGAGTTACAAATTACCTGCTCTTATAATTTGATCATGATTGTATTTATCTATTAGTGCTACTGGATCTTAGCGCTGCTTTTGACACTATCGACCACAACATTCTTTTGAGTAGACTACAAAATTATGTTGGCATTAGTGGAATTGCATTTTCGTGGTTCAAATCTTGCTTATCGGTCCTTCATCAATTCATAGCAGTGAATGATGAGGTATCATATCAATTCAATATCATATCATATCAACAAGTACAGTATGGAGTACCACAAGGCTCAGTACTAGGACTGTTGCTTTTCACGCTATACATGTTACCCTTGGGAGATATCATCAAAAACCCTCCGGTTACTAATGTAACCTCGGTTCCCTGAGATAAGGGAACGAGCATTATGTTGTCTTGACAACTATGGGGAAAACTCCTGTTTTACTCTGATACTGAAGCCTGATTTCTTCACGTTTGTGTAGCTGCACAAACCAATGGCGCTCTAGCCTGCCAAAATGGGCGGGCCGCCTGGCTATATAAGAGCGCCATCTCATCAGAATCACTCAACTGAAGCGACAGTCATCGATCCGCGTGCATCACGGCTAGCTACGCAATGTTCGTTACCTTATCTCAGGGAACCGTGTTTACATTAGTAACCGGAGCGTTTCTTGATGATATCTCCCAGAGCGTTCCCTATCGAAAGGTAACTCTAGTTGCGTCGTCTTGACAACCATGGGGAACGCATCCAGTAGCGCCGTGCTATGAGCAGATGCAGAACTAAGCCTGCTTCTACGAGCTCAACCCAGGAACACTCAGCAAGGGCTCCTTAAACCTGAGCTACAGGAGAGAACCAAGTATAGTCTCAGGTCTACTTGACATAGCCCTTCCACCCGAGGGGGGAAATGGGTAGATATTAATCAGATAAGATCCGCGCCTTCAGGGCAGGGACGTCCAAATGATAAAAATCTAATGAAGGTAGATTGTGACCGACCAGCCGCACAAAACTCTCTGATAGAGATCCCACTGGACCACGCCCCGGAGGAGGCCATTCCTCTGGTGGAATGGGCCCTCACCCCTATAGGGCATTGCAAGCCAGCGATGATTTGCCACGATGGCTACCACATAGACTTTGAGTGTGGAGGGGGTGCAGCCCCTATCCATCAACTCCTGAAGGAAGGTTAACATGTGGGCCACGTCACAAGAATTCGGTTCCTGGCTTCGCGCTGAACACTAGTCACTGAAGACTGACCACTTAAAGGCATAGAGACGTCTTGTAGACATAGCTCTAGCCTCTAAATGGTGTTAGTGACTCACATCTCACATTCCCGTCGAGGGGCCAGACATGAAGGCTCCGGCTGGGATGGCAAATTTGCCCTGCGCTTGCGAGAGAAGGTCTCTCCTCAGTGGTATTGACCACGGGGCTGCAGACAGCAGCTGGATCATCTCTGGGAACCAAACTTGGTTCCTCCAGAGTGGGACCACAAGGAGGAGAGAGCTTTTCGTTTCCCTGATTCGCCTGATAACCTGAGGTAGCAAGGCAATCAGGGGGAAGGCATATAAATGGGCGTTGGGCCAATTATGGGCCGGAGCATCCCGTTGTCTTGAAAAATAGATTGGGCAGAGACAGTTGTCTTTGGAGGCGAAGAGGTCGACCTCTGCCTTGCCAAAGACTGACCAAATCATCTGAACTGACTAGGGAGGTAGTCTCAATTCCCCCGGAGCCACATAGTCTCTGGACAACATATCCGCTCCCTGGTTCAGTTTGCCCAGCACATGAACCCCTCGTACTGAATTTGCTCTGTGCCCAAAGCAGGAGACGCCGAGTCATACTGCAAAGGGAACGTGACCTGAGGCCACCTTGGTGATTGATATAGGCTACCACAGTCATGTTGTCCAACCGGACCAAGACGTGGTGCCCCTTTATGGCTGGCAGGAAGGTTTTCAGGGCCAGAAAAACAGCCATCATTTCGAGGCAGCTGATGTGTTTGCTCGTGGATTGACCAGGAGCCGAATGCCGGATTGCCCTCGTACAGAGCACCCCAGCCCGAGCTGGAGGCATCTGTCGTGACTACCTTCCTCCTGGAGGTCGTTTCCAGCTGTACGCCTGATAGAAACATGCAAAGAGTTGTCCAAGGGGCCACCGCTTTGACGCAGCGATTGGTTACCCTGACATAATAGTGGCCCAGGCACCAGGCGTGGGATGAAACACGAGTTTTATAGAAACATGCAAGGAGTTGTCCAAGGGGCCACAGCTTTGACGCAGCGATTGGTTACCCTGACATAATAGTGGCCCAGGCACCAGGCGTGGGATGAAACACGAGTTTTATAGAAACATGCAAGGAGTTGTCCAAGGGGCCACAGCTTTGACGCAGCGATTGGTTACCCTGACATAATAGTGGCCCAGGCATCAGGCGTGGGATGGAACACGAGTTTTAAGCCAATATTATGTAGCAGGCACAGGGGAATCACGTGTAGCAGGCGCATGGGAATCACTAAGGAGGCTGCCGATATCAGGCCAAGCAACCTCTGAAACACCCTGAGGGGACTTGAACAATGCTGCCACTCGCTAAATGTTCAGGGAGTGTTCTAGCATTAACCAGGCTCTCATTAACCAGGCTTCGCATTCGAGTCTATAACTGTTCCCAGAAAGGACACTCACCATCTGGAAATCAGAAAACTTTTGGCTGAGTTGATTCTCAACCCAATAACGCTCCAGATGGTTGAGCAACAATGACCTGTGAGCGATAAGTTCCCGTTCTGATCCAGCTAGCACCAGCCAGACGTTGAGGTAGTTTAAGATGCGGATTCCCATCTGTCTCAGAGGGGTAATTTGATCATGATTGTATTTATCTATTAGTGCTACTGGATCTTAGCGCTGCTTTTGACACTATCGACCACAACATTCTTTTGAGTAGACTACAAAATTATGTTGGCATTAGTGGAATTGCATTTTCGTGGTTCAAATCTTGCTTATCGGTCCTTCATCAATTCATAGCAGTGAATGATGAGGTATCATATCAATTCAATATCATATCATATCAACAAGTACAGTATGGAGTACCACAAGGCTCAGTACTAGGACTGTTGCTTTTCACGCTATACATGTTACCCTTGGGAGATATCATCAAAAACCCTCCGGTTACTAATGTAACCTCGGTTCCCTGAGATAAGGGAACGAGCATTATGTTGTCTTGACAACTATGGGGAAAACTCCTGTTTTACTCTGATACTGAAGCCTGATTTCTTCACGTTTGTGTAGCTGCACAAACCAATGGCGCTCTAGCCTGCCAAAATGGGCGGGCCGCCTGGCTATATAAGAGCGCCATCTCATCAGAATCACTCAACTGAAGCGACAGTCATCGATCCGCGTGCATCACGGCTAGCTACGCAATGTTCGTTACCTTATCTCAGGGAACCGTGTTTACATTAGTAACCGGAGCGTTTCTTGATGATATCTCCCAGAGCGTTCCCTATCGAAAGGTAACTCTAGTTGCGTCGTCTTGACAACCATGGGGAACGCATCCAGTAGCGCCGTGCTATGAGCAGATGCAGAACTAAGCCTGCTTCTACGAGCTCAACCCAGGAACACTCAGCAAGGGCTCCTTAAACCTGAGCTACAGGAGAGAACCAAGTATAGTCTCAGGTCTACTTGACATAGCCCTTCCACCCGAGGGGGGAAATGGGTAGATATTAATCAGATAAGATCCGCGCCTTCAGGGCAGGGACGTCCAAATGATAAAAATCTAATGAAGGTAGATTGTGACCGACCAGCCGCACAAAACTCTCTGATAGAGATCCCACTGGACCACGCCCCGGAGGAGGCCATTCCTCTGGTGGAATGGGCCCTCACCCCTATAGGGCATTGCAAGCCAGCGATGATTTGCCACGATGGCTACCACATAGACTTTGAGTGTGGAGGGGGTGCAGCCCCTATCCATCAACTCCTGAAGGAAGGTTAACATGTGGGCCACGTCACAAGAATTCGGTTCCTGGCTTCGCGCTGAACACTAGTCACTGAAGACTGACCACTTAAAGGCATAGAGACGTCTTGTAGACATAGCTCTAGCCTCTAAATGGTGTTAGTGACTCACATCTCACATTCCCGTCGAGGGGCCAGACATGAAGGCTCCGGCTGGGATGGCAAATTTGCCCTGCGCTTGCGAGAGAAGGTCTCTCCTCAGTGGTATTGACCACGGGGCTGCAGACAGCAGCTGGATCATCTCTGGGAACCAAACTTGGTTCCTCCAGAGTGGGACCACAAGGAGGAGAGAGCTTTTCGTTTCCCTGATTCGCCTGATAACCTGAGGTAGCAAGGCAATCAGGGGGAAGGCATATAAATGGGCGTTGGGCCAATTATGGGCCGGAGCATCCCGTTGTCTTGAAAAATAGATTGGGCAGAGACAGTTGTCTTTGGAGGCGAAGAGGTCGACCTCTGCCTTGCCAAAGACTGACCAAATCATCTGAACTGACTAGGGAGGTAGTCTCAATTCCCCCGGAGCCACATAGTCTCTGGACAACATATCCGCTCCCTGGTTCAGTTTGCCCAGCACATGAACCCCTCGTACTGAATTTGCTCTGTGCCCAAAGCAGGAGACGCCGAGTCATACTGCAAAGGGAACGTGACCTGAGGCCACCTTGGTGATTGATATAGGCTACCACAGTCATGTTGTCCAACCGGACCAAGACGTGGTGCCCTTTATGGCTGGCAGGAAGGTTTTCAGGGCCAGAAAAACAGCCATCATTTCGAGGCAGCTGATGTGCAGGCATTGCTCGTGGATTGACCAGGAGCCGAATGCCGGATTGCCCTCGTACAGAGCACCCCAGCCCGAGCTGGAGGCATCTGTCGTGACTACCTTCCTCCTGGAGGTCGTTTCCAGCTGTACGCCTGATAGAAACATGCAAAGAGTTGTCCAAGGGGCCACCGCTTTGACGCAGCGATTGGTTACCCTGACATAATAGTGGCCCAGGCACCAGGCGTGGGATGAAACACGAGTTTTATAGAAACATGCAAGGAGTTGTCCAAGGGGCCACAGCTTTGACGCAGCGATTGGTTACCCTGACATAATAGTGGCCCAGGCATCAGGCGTGGGATGGAACACGAGTTTTAAGCCAATATTATGTAGCAGGCACAGGGGAATCACGTGTAGCAGGCGCATGGGAATCACTAAGGAGGCTGCCGATATCAGGCCAAGCAACCTCTGAAACACCCTGAGGGGACTTGAACAATGCTGCCACTCGCTAAATGTTCAGGGAGTGTTCTAGCATTAACCAGGCTCTCATTAACCAGGCTTCGCATTCGAGTCTATAACTGTTCCCAGAAAGGACACTCACCATCTGGAAATCAGAAAACTTTTGGCTGAGTTGATTCTCAACCCAATAACGCTCCAGATGGTTGAGCAACAATGACCTGTGAGCGATAAGTTCCCGTTCTGATCCAGCTAGCACCAGCCAGACGTTGAGGTAGTTTAAGATGCGGATTCCCATCTGTCTCAGAGGGGGAAGAAGCTACATCTGTGCACTTTGTAAACGTGTGAGGGGCCAGTGACAGTCCAAATAGGAGGACTGTGTACTGATAGGCCACTCCCTCGAATGTGAATCTCAAGAACGGTCTGTGACGGGGGGCAAAGTAAGCATATTTCAAATCCACAGAGAGAAACCAGTCCTTGGGTCATATTTGCACAAGGATCTGTTTCAAATTTAACATTCTGAATGGCCGTCGCATGAGAGCACGATTCAGATGTCTGAGATTGAGTATTGGTCTGAGCCCGCCATCTGTTTCAGGAATGAGGAAGTAGCTGCTGTAAAAACCTGACTCGCTGTTCGCTAAAGGGACCGTTTCTACGGCACCTTTTGCAAGCAGTGTTTGTTCTTTGGACCAAAGAACATGAGCTCCGTTGTCCCGTACCGAAGTCTAAACCAAGCCTCTGAAACGAGGCAGCCTGTGAACGAACTGGAGTGAGTAACCTCGTTCTATGACTTTTAGAATCCAGCTTGACACCCCTTTCAGATGGCTTTCTGGTTGCAAGCGGTTCCATTTTTACTAATGGCAGGTCGCTGTGTGGGGACGGGCTCAACTGACATTCGTGATAGCAGGGAGAGGAGAAATGCTCTTTTGAGTATGTGTGTCCTCTATCACAGCAGTTGTTTTCTGGGGCACACGCTAAGCTTGCAGGATGTGCCTGGAATGATCGCGAGCATTCTTCGAAGGAGTTCCGGCCTTGGTGAAAATTGACCAGCTCCTGTTCCTCTCAAAGTGTTTCACAGTGTGAGCAGCCTGCCCCCGTGAGCTCAGCTTCAGCGTGGGTGTGGCTCAGACGCATTCAAGTCTGACGCTGTCAGTGATAATAATCAGTGACCGCATTCTCTTCAATCCGACTGAAAAAGATCAAACTGCTCGTTAGATGAGGGGTGCTGATCCTCACGTGTAAACACACTGGTGGATCAAAGTGCTGCAGGAAGAGTGAAGCACGCGAGACCTGTGCTGGTGTGTGATCACTCAAGCCTGATCGCTCAACCCCTGAGTTCGCCGTTTCTTCCTCGGAGACAGCTGGGAGGGGAGAAATGGGAGAGTGGGAGGGGCGGGGTCACCTTCATTGAAGAAGGGGAACCGCGAGCAAAGCAGAGCTTTTTAGGAGAGGTGCTTCTTGCTCTGCTGGGGCTCATCTACGGTGGTGAGCTGCAGGCTGAGCTTCTTCCTTCTTCGGTTTCTTGATCGAAGAGTCAGCGAAGAGATGGTCTCATCGCTGAAGGAGAAGATTCTGATGAGATGGCGCTCTGAGCCGGCTTATATAGCCAGGCGGCCCGACCCATTTTGGCGGGCTAGAGCGCCATTGTGCAGCTATACAAACGTGAACAAATCAGGCTTCAGTGTCAGAGTAAAACAGAAGTTTTCCCCATAGCCGTCAAGGCGACGCAACGAGAGTTACCTTTCAATAGGGAACATGGTGTTAGCTTTCACTGTAATGTTGATGATACTCAGCTATATATTTCTTAGCAGCCCGATGAAACATACCAATTCACAAAAATAACAGTATTTTTTTTTTTAAAACATTGAAAAAAAATGAGAAAACTTCTGCATGTAATAACCTAAAGCACTGTCTAACACTTGATGGCTACTCTGTTAATTCTTCGTCACCAGTTAGGAACCTAGGTGTTCTATTTGGTAGCAACCTTTCCTTTGAAAACCATGTTTCTAGCATTTGTAAAACCGCATTTTTCCATCTTAACCCTCTAAGCGCCAAAGTCGCAAAATTGCGACAAGACGTCATACTTAATTAAATAGGCTGTAGATCCTAATATTAATGAAGAAGTGTATCAGGACTGGATCAAACGCTTTGATGAGCCTGTCAGTTTTTCTAGGAGAGAAAGATTTGACCAGTGCTGCACCCTTACAAAGTACAGGAATGAGGATAAAAATAAATAAATAAATAAAACAACATGCAAATATGTTCAAACATCCACTCCAGATATATTTTTTCCTGAATATTACTGATTTTCTGATCAAAAAGTAGGCTACTGTTCACATGTGTTTTACTACTATATACACTTTTGTTTTTGCCCCCATTTATCATGAGCTGAACTAAGACTTTTTCTATGTACACAAAAGGCCTATTTCTCTCAAATATTGTTCACAAATCTGTCTAAATCTGTGTTAGTGAGC
>NW_015647976.1:70996-71614 GCF_001515625.1 Sinocyclocheilus rhinocerous
ATTTCTGTCAGGACCACTATCGTCAAAGATGATTGACAATTAGCATTAGGGCTGTGCGATACGTGCAAAAAAAAACTTATCGCGATTTCTTTGATCAATTTTGCGATTTCGATTTTAATCACGATTTTTAGAACAAGCATGTTCCGAATAACGACCGGATTGCTTTGGAACAAGCATGTTCCCAATAACAACCAAGCTTAAGAACAAGCATGTTCCCAATAACAACCAAGCTTAAGAACAAGCATGTTTCCAATACGACTAGACCGAACAAGCGTGTCTGATACAGGAACAGAATCAACGCTGAACTGATGGCTGCATCCGAACCTGGAAAATGCTGCCTTCGGAGAGACATAAGGCAAAATAATCACTAAGTAAAGGTGTAACAAAATGTCTCTAGAATAGACATATGGCAGAAAAAAAAAAAGCAGGGAGAGCAGCGATAACCCCCCAAAACAAAACCATATGCTGATATCCCCCAACACAAACTGATAGCAAAATCTCAAAGCCTTAAGTAACAAGCATGTTGCCCTTTAACCAATGGCCAATCAAATATGTTGCCAAAACCCGCATAATCTGTAGCAACAATTCTGTTGCCTTTAACAGTTGACCAATGAATAT
>NW_015647976.1:71703-73141 GCF_001515625.1 Sinocyclocheilus rhinocerous
TCGATATTTAAAAGCAGAATAGATGTATCCTTTGCTGCCTTGATACCCACAATCATGTGTGTTCTATCCTGTGATGGTTGATTCAATGATTTATTTGATATTTGCTTAGTTATCACAAAGCTCGTTCTATTTGTTGTGGATCATTGAACTATTAAGCTGCCTCAGAAGCATGTCCGATATCAGTTTCATGAGTTACCTTCATGAACAAACGCTGCCTGCGAAGTCATTAGCTGATAGGCGGGCACGTTTCGGGGCGTGGAAATGTTGCCTCAATAACAGTGTAAAACTCTCGGACGTATTTGAAAGATTCTGTGCAGCAAACTTAAATATTTTACATACTTTGAGAATCCAGCGTTTAGTTGGCCATATGCATCAGACGTTCAGCCAACGGTCCAAGGGCGTGACGTCTGAGGCTATATAAAAATAAAGTCAACTTGACTAGGTTAAAGGGGACATAACACACAGTTTTGACCAATCTCATGTTAATCTTGAATACCTATAGTGTAGTTTGATGCAGTTTTACAGCAGTTCCTAAATGACCGGGATATTTTATCGCTGGGGCTTCACCATCTTCCAGTACCAAACGATGTGCAAATCCAGTGTCAGAATGTACCTTGTTATAAAACATTAGTCACCGAAATGACGGGAACAAACAAACAAACTTGAGAAACTCCGTTGCTGCCTTGGCAAAACAAATTGCATCCACTGTTCACATAATACTGAATAAGGTTATCTTTTCCTCACATCAAAAAACACACTCTTTAGAGATATTAGGCTTGTTCGACTTCATGCGGCGCCGCAAAGATCGGCTGCCGCCTGTCAAAAACAATGCATTCTGGTTACATTAAAAATGCTTTTGTCCAACTTGATCGGCGCTGCAGCCGTCCTACGATCACATGTGCATTCAAAATACCGCGAGAGCAAAACGGGACCAGCCACCTAGGTCAGGCATTAGGTGCGTTCGACTTGAAGCACCGCTACAGACGGCAGTCAGCGAGAGTAGCCGCTTGCAGTCGAGGGTGGAGTTGAAAACGGAGCCGTCAAGCCGGACACTTTCTGCTCCCGTTAGTGACGCTCACGCGGTGTTTGCATACTCTATCACAGATGAAGTGAAAAAGCTGCGCCAGCTGAGTCAGCCGGCTGCTCTCGAAACGCTATCGCGGTACTTTGATGCCACACGTGACAGTGACGTAGAGTCGGCGCCGGTTCAAGTCGGACAAAATTTCTAACCGGCATGCAATGCTTCAAGTCAGCCGCCGATCGGTTTGTGCGGCGCGGCATGAAGTCGAACGCACCTACTGCAAAAGCCTTGATGACGACACACTTTATTCTCATTGGTTAGATTCTGTGATGACAAGCACGATGTGTGTTGCATATTCTAACAACTCAATTCCAATGATGCTCACAAATCTGTGTTTTTATAACAGTGAGCGGCACG
>NW_015647976.1:73172-73981 GCF_001515625.1 Sinocyclocheilus rhinocerous
ATCGCGGTACTTTGATGCCACACGTGACAGTGACGTAGAGTCGGCGCCGGTTCAAGTCGGACAAAATTTCTAACCGGCATGCAATGCTTCAAGTCAGCCGCCGATCGGTTTGTGCGGCGCGGCATGAAGTCGAACGCACCTACTGCAAAAGCCTTGATGACGACACACTTTATTCTCATTGGTTAGATTCTGTGATGACAAGCACGATGTGTGTTGCATATTCTAACAACTCAATTCCAATGATGCTCACAAATCTGTGTTTTTATAACAGTAAGCGGCACGCTCTTGCTCTCGCTTGGGTCGCTGAGTGCGCGCACGCGCATAAGAATCTAACTCTTTAACAGTGTAAATAACTCCGCATGCATGAAATGACATTAGACCCCCGTTAAGCGCAGCTTATTGAAGCGACAAGCGTGTTGCCGGTGACAACAGATACGTACCGCACATTCGCATGAACTAGCACAAGCATTTAACTCTAAACAACTTAATGAGCCCAAGCAACACGGATAGCCTTAGCAACACGCATGTTGCAGATAACCTGAGAGCATTAAATGGAACTTAGCTTGTGAAGACGTTCGAGAGAGTGAAACATAGCAGCTGTGAAGTGGATGCTTGATCTCTTGATATCCTTCTTGGGGATGAAGTTCCCATCTGAACTTGTTCTTGAGTCAGTCACATAACTCGTGGAGTCCATGACAATAATGTAGAGATGCGTGAAGTAATGCTAACTCAGTCACTTCCGAATCAGGCAGGTTATGATCATTGCGCTGAATTCACGTGTTCAAGTTAACAAACTTGAATGAATCGGA
>NW_015647976.1:80026-82512 GCF_001515625.1 Sinocyclocheilus rhinocerous
GTATTCCCATAGGTTGATGGGGATCAGCTGAGAGTAAGCTGATGCGAGCTTGACTAACGTGACCTGCCAGAACTAACGCTATGCTAGATTTCTGCATAAGAAACATGAAATTACATGAAATTGTTGTATCAGCACTGAAGCTCAGGATTAGGAGAGGTAGAATATTGATGGCCCATTTCGGATATTGTAATATGTCCCCACTACGTTTCGCCCAGATGAATGTGGGGAGACTTGATTCGTGGAGTAAAGATTTTGAAAATTGTCAAAAAAAGATGTCACAAATTGGCAAAATTATATTTCTGACAGTAGCGTCAGGTCTATTACAACATGTAGCCTGTGGAGTTAGATGGAAAAGAAAGGTCCAATAGTAAGGAGACATGATCAGACTCTATGATAGCGGAATAAAAACAAACAAAAACAAAAAAATCTTACATTGGGGGTTAAAAAAACCGCCAGGGGTCTGCACACCCAGTCTAGAACATGAAGACTGATTTCAGTTGCCATTTTAGAATGTGCCTGCAATTTAGGATTGGAACGGTTTAAATTTGGTTCCATTACATAGTTAAGATCTATGTATAAAATCAAGTAATGTAAATTAAAATTGGGTAGAGCCAAAATCAGCTTATTTACAAAGTTCCCATTGTCCCAATTGGGGCCATTAACTGACTAGCAAGAATATAATGACTGTGAGGATCAGTGGTAACACTGGAAATAGAAAACTGAATTTGTGTGTGTGTGTGTGTGTGTTTTAAAGCCGTTCCTCTTGTCTTGGCATTGAACTTAAAACGTAAAATATGTTCTACCCACTTTTTCTGTAATCTAAGGTTATCTGAATTAAGTAATTGTGTCTCTTGAAGGAAAGCAATATTGGTTCCAAGACACTTAAGATGAGAGAAGATCTTAGACCTCTTTATAGAGCCGTTTACATTTTTAACATTCCAGGGTGTAAATCTGATGGATGATTTTCCACATGAAATATCTGACATAGTTTACTGTGAAAAAAATAACCATTGCACATATGACATAACTAAAGTAGGTACAGCTAAATTTCTTGATATCTTTGGTTTAAAAAAAAGCAAATAAAATGACCATTAAAAACAAAATGTAGAGAAAAAAAAAAAGCATAACAAGAAGGAAGTAATCCAAACCAAAAACATAAGAACATTCTTTCCTATGTTTGCCTCCTCAACTACTGAACTCCCACCAACCTAAATATTATCACTTGAATACCACTGCTGTATGTAAATATCAACTGTAATCAGACACACATAAAAAAAAAGTAAAAATAAAACATTTAGTCCATTTAACAACATGCTGTTTTTAGCAATACCCTCCTAAGCAGAGGTGTGAACCATCAAAGCATACAAACAAGCACTGATTGAACATGTGCATACCTTTAGACCAGTCCAGGTCAGACGTTTAGAAACACCAAACATGAGACGTTTTACAAACACTGTCTGTAAAAGTCAAATTATTCCTGGCAGCAGCTATTGTATTTATCTGCGTGTAAGACGCAGACATGTCAGGTAGAGAAATCTGTAGCAAATTCCTTTTTGGTAGAGCATCATTTTGATGTTTCTGAAAGCAGCGCACTTCTTAGAGAGTGCTGCGCTTAGGTTCGGGGTCAAATCTGCAGCTCTTGTTGCCTGGCATAGCTTGCTCCTTCTCCTAGAAAAATTTGAAGCAAACATTAATGGGCATTGAAAGCAGACCATTTCTGGGTTTAGGCACCAGTTAACAATGTGCTTTTTCCAGTTCTGGTGGTTTCTTAAACACCCGTTCCCCCATAACATCTGTCAGTAAGCCCGAAGTAAACTTGATCATGTCTATTCCATTTTTGTTGTCCCCTGGGATATTTATGATCCAAAGGTTTGCCCTGCACAAGGTTGTCTAGACCAGTGTTTCCCAACCGGGGTGCCGTGTAAAAAATTCTTTAATATTTTTAAATTGCTAAAATGTTCAAAAAAGCATCCATTATATAATATCCATTTCTGATGTCGCCAATAATTAGAGATGCACCGAAATTTCGGCTGCCGAAAATTAGTTCACCGCTCAGGTTTCACTTTCACGTGGTGTGACGCTCTGCGTATTATCCCGCTCTATGCGTGTGCGCTCCGCTCAGTCGCTCCACTCCTATACCGTTCATGCGAATTGGAACAGCAAAGTCCGCTCAAAAATTGAGCCGACAGCTAACATCGATGTAGTACAGTATTGTTTCTGTCTGCAATAGCCCTACTGTGTTGTAACATAGTGTGGTATGCAACTCTGGTAACGCTGCCCTCTCATTCATTGATCTGCTAACCGCTACCTTATGCTCACGTGTTCTGATAATAATAGCTTTCTAGGACTAAACATTATTTGGATAATATCTGGACTAGAACAGTGGTTTTCAATCCTGGTCCAGGATTGAAAACCACTGGTAAATAAATTGCTTTTTAGTTTTTCAGGTAGGTCTAACAGTAGGGTTAAGATATTTAACTTTTTTT
>NW_015647976.1:85061-92529 GCF_001515625.1 Sinocyclocheilus rhinocerous
ATGTCATACAGATATTTTTTATATTATTAAAAAATGTTGTCCATAAAATGGTGGCAATCAGTAGGCTAATTTCTAATGAAGAGACCAATTTATATGACAGATTTTAATGTAGGCTTTTATACATATGTAAACATTATTTAATTACCATTATAACTAGCTATCTCACTAATTTTTGCTCACTCAGTGTTTTTTTTATTTTACAGTGGGGTAATTTTGGTGCAGTAGCACGAGATCGCTTGATTTCAAACTTTGAATTGAATAAAAAATGACAAGTAAGCAGTCAGTAATAAAATAAGAACAAATAAAGAAGTTAATAATGATAGCACAAATAAAAAATAACGACAGGCCTTCGAATTAAATAAATTGTTTTTTAGTTTTTCAGGTAGGTCTAACAGTAGTTTTTTTTTTTTTTTTTTTACCAATTATCCAAATAATGTTTAGTCCTAGAAAGCTATTATTATCAGAACACGTGAGCATAACATAGCGGTTAGCAGATCAGTGAATGCGTGGGCAGCGTTACCAGAGTTGCCCAAATACCACACCATGTTACAGTAGGGCTATTGCAGACAGAAACAATACTGTACTACATCGATGTTTCCTGTCGGCTCGATTTTTGAGCGGACTTTGCTGTTCCGATGAGCATGAACGCTATATGAGTGGAGCTGGGCGGAGCGCACAAGCATAGAGCGGGATAATACGCAGAGCGTCACACCATGTGAAAGTGAAACCTGAGCGGTGAACTAATTTTCGGCAGCCGGAATTTCGGTGCATCTCTAATTATTGGCGACATCAGAAATGGATATTATATAATAGATGCTTTTTTTGAACATTTTAGCAATTTAAAAATATTAAAAAGAGATTTTTTACACGGCACCCCTGCTCTCGACAGACGGCACCCCGGTTGGGAAACACTGTTCTAGACGGTCTAATAGTGCAGTAAGAGCTGTGAAGTTTTCTCCGGCTGCTGTTCCCACAGTTTCATAAATTTCTTTCAGATTTCAGACCGTCGATAAGATTCAGGAAAATACGACAAAGCAGCTGATGATGTTTCTAACAAAGGATATGGCAGAGTGTTTTGAACAGTGGAAGAGATGCTGGGAGAACTGTGTGAGTTCCCAATGTGCCAGCGGGGACTAAGGTGCCATTGTCCTACAGTATGTACATTGATTCTTGTATCTTTTTCAATAAATGTCTCTGTTTTTCATATTACATGACTAGATACTTTCCGGACAGCCTACATTTTTAGGCAGAATTCTCATTGCATTTACACAGTTTTGACCAGCAGGTGTCATCAATGGATAGTGTTTTGAAACTGGCAAACTGACTATTTTGAGAAGCAATGGTTCAGTTGAGTTTTTAAAAGGATGTATGCATGTAAGCATATGTATCAAAACTAATCACTAATTGATTAAATAATCATTACAACAGTAACTGTATTGCCAAACATGAAACCCTCCATATTTACATGCATGCATAAGTTGAAATATTTTTGTGATTTAAAACAGCACATTAACTTTAAGTTTCCAATAAGAAAAAAAAAGTCAGTTACAATGTACAAACCCTTGGCAAAAAGACGAATACCACAGCAATGTTACACAGTTATATTTCATATTGTAAGGTCATTTTAAATTAAATCGCTAACTATGGGTCTGTTTACACTAGGGCACATCGTGCATTTTCACTGATCGCATAGCTATTCAAAAAGACCATGTGTAAAAGTTGTCTTAAAAGCATTCAAGACTCATTCAAGATTGCATTCAAGCATGCAATCCATCTGACTGCAAAATTCAAACACTTAAGGAGGTGATGCATTCCAGATACAACTTAACCAAGTGTAAATGAGCATGGAACCGTGGGTCACAGGTATTCTGCCCTTTTTTAAAAAAAAAAAAAAAAAAAAAAAAAAACACACGAATCCTGGTTATTGACTAATCTGTTCTTTTCAAGAAAGACTAACCAGTCTGAACTATGCCTCAATCCTAAAAGTTTTCACCTTAAAATCCCATTAGACAAATGCACAAAGCTTGAAAAGGCTACAAAAGCATTGCTAAAAACATAGGTGTTCATCCATGTGAATCCATGATAAAATAAAGCATTAACCCATAAAGGAGCTGTAGTTTACAGTGATTTCAGAACAGCTAAGAGGTGTTGTTAGGCACAACTCAAAGCGGAGAACCCCCTTAGCAGTTTTAAAATCACTGTGAACCACTGCTTCAGAGGGATTTTTGCTTTTATAAAACCGTTACTACAGGGGTGTCCAATTCTGCTCCTGCAGGGCCAATGTCCTGCCCTGCAGAGTTTAGCTCCAACCAGACTGAACACAATTTGCTTGGCAATCAGTCTGAAGAACCTGATTAGCTGTTTCAGGTGTGTCTAATTAGGGTTGCAGCTAAACTCTGCAGGACAGTGGCCCTCCAGGAACAGGTAACCCCGGGTTACTACATAAACATACAGCAACAAACTGATGACAAATAATAAACCTTCTACCAAGCAATGCAAGTCTCCAGCAATGTTTAGCAGGTCACAGATGTGTGTTTATAGAGTATTTAACCATGGCTTCAAACGCAGCTCAGCCAATCTTAATCAAGGACCAGACATATCCATTTTATATCACCGTGTCTACAAATGTGGAAAATGGACTGTTGCTACTCTCCCTAAGAGAAGACATCCTGCAAAGATCACTAAAAACACAAAAGGACAATCTTGAAAGAGGTGAGAAAACAGTTACGTTCCCTTTCCCCAGTCTAGGGTTGGGAGTGGGTGTAACAGGTTAACTTAAGCTTATATCTATGGAAAAAAAATAATAAATAAATAAACGGCAAATAAAACGTGAAGGAATGACTCCAGTCCTCTGCCCCAGAAATGCCAGACAACCACTTGGTTTAAAGCAAACGTAAACAATTTATTAAAAAAAAAAAAGCAGCAAAAGATCTCCAGAAAACTCTGCAAACTGTGAAAGTCTTTGTCAATGTGTCCAATACAAGCATGTTGTCCATGAAAGGACAACCTGTTGAGAACAAAGGCATGTCTCATGTTTGCTCAAATCATCTACATGTTCAACAAAGCTTCTGGAGAAATGTTCTCTGAACAGTTGAGACAAAAATCTAACTTCTTGGCAAAAAATGCACAGTGCTTTGTTTAGAGGGAAAAGGCCACTGCACACCAACTCCAACACTTCATACCAAATATAAAGCATGGTGGAGGGAGCATCATGGTTTAGCTCTATTTTACTGCCTCAGGGCCTGGATACTCAAATAATTAATTCAAATGAGTATTTTACATGAGAATACGCTGATGGTTCTAAATTGATAAAAAACAGGAAACATTCGCTGGAGGTTGTGCTGCTAAAGGCAGATCTACAAAACTACTAAATTCACAAGATTACTTTCTCCACTCTGCACTGTGAATGATTACTAAATGTTTTCAATAAAAAATGTACAATAAGTATGTTTGACTAAAATTTAAATTATATTAAAAATAAAATATTAAAATTATTATAAATTATATTAAAATTATAATAAAATGATATTATACATGATATAAAGCAAGCAGAAGACTTGGATTAAAACACTTGATTCATACGGATAACTTTTAGGATGATTAGATGTTTAAAATATTGCCAGTACTTCATTCTCCTAAAAAACACTGTTACATAATCCTGAAGATTAAACCATAATCCATCATTCTAATATGATGATTCGGTGTGTGTTTCAGCACAATTAAAAATAGTTGTGCTGCTTAATATAGTGTGGAAAAGACCGTTTCAGTTACTAAAGTACACTTGCATTTCTTCAAAGTGACTGTGCTGTTTCAAGTTAATGGTAAAATGATCAAACACATCTCACTCTATTGTTTTTTTGTTTGTTTTTTTGAAAGATCAAGGCTATGCTATATGCTGCTGTCTTGAAAGGAGAAAAAAAATCTGGATCTAACCAAGATAAAGAAAAAAGTAAATGACCCAGATGCACAACAACATTTACTACACACTACAAGTATCCAGTTTGAGAAACAGACCTCTCAGTGCTTCTCTGCTGGCTGCTTCGGTAACACTTTAGATTAGGAAACACTATTTACTATTAACTCTTAGTTAATTGTGAATATGTGTTCCCTAATAAGTGTTACCACAGCTTCTTTAACTTAAACACCAACTTCATCTGAAACAGACTACAAGAATGCATGAGGTCTGCAAAGTTGTCATTGTTTTTGACCTTTGATCATTGTAACATTTTAAATTGTTGTGATTTTTTTTCCTGTTTTTTTTCTTTCATTGGTTATTTAATTATTTACAGGTGCTGTATGTATTTTTTTTTTACTGTACTAAAGCATAAAATTACCATAATAGGTTTGCAGATATTTAGAAAACATGCTAAGTTCACTTAATTGTTTCTCTGAAAATTAGTGCTACAGTCAGTTATTTGACTTTTAAATGTGCATTCCATGTCAGAATGTCTGTTTTTTTATGGTCTGTATAATTTTACCCACTGCCAATTTACCCAGTAGTATTTTGACACCCCAGGTTGCTAAGTGGCGTTGGAGCCATGGAAAGCCATCAAAGTGGGTCAGAGAGCGAGATTATACCCAACCTAAAAAGCCTCCACATCCATCTAAAAAGCAACACTCTAAAGAGAAACAACACTCTCCAATATTTTGAATTTGAACTAGTACCCATATCAAAGGTGACATATTTCTAAAGGTGACAGGACGTGTAGACAAAGTATGGTGTCCCATACTCGTAATTTGTGCTCTGCATTTAACCCATCCAAGTGCACACACACAGCAGTGAGTAATGAACACACACCTTGAACACACACTCAAAGCAGTGGGCAAACATTTTGCTGCGCCACCCAAGGAGCAATTGGGTAATGAAGGTGGAAGAGAGCGCTGTTAATTCACTCCCCTTCCTTTACTGAGAATCGAACCTGCAACCTTCGTGTCACAAATCCTACTTTCTAACCATTAGGTGACAACTGCCCCCCTAAACTGCTGACTGTCAATATATATTGACATATACAGTATATTGTCAGTATATATATATATATATATATATACAGTGGGTACGGAAAGTATTCAGACCCCCTTAAATTTTTCACTCTTTGTTATATTGCAGCCATTTTCTAAAATCATTTAAGTTAATTTTTTTTCCTCATTAATGTACACACAGCACCCCATATTGTTAAGGACTCAGCTGCTCGGATTGATTTGGGCAGGTCATTCCACCAGGAGGGAACAGTTAGTAAAAAAGTCTATATATATATATATATATACATATACATACATATATACACATATATATTACACACACACACACATATACACACACACACACAAAGAAAAACAGGTAGATAGAATAGAAAAAATAGAAAGCTAGTGCTTGTTTTTTTGTTGTTGTTTTTTTAAAATAATGAATACAAAAAAAAAAAAGATAAATATAGATAAAGTAGAATTAAAATAGAATAGAAAGTGTTAGAGTTAGAGGGTCAAATAAAGGTGGAACAGATGTGTTTTTAGTCGTTTCTTGAAGATGGTTAAGGACTCAGCTGCTCGGATTGATATTAGGCATGGGACGATAACCGGTTTCAAGGTATACGGGCAACTTTATTTTTTCTCTAATTTCTAGCTTTTAATTGACTTAGAAATCAGATAACTGCTGGACAGTGACCAATAATAATGATTTGTTTATATACTACAAACACTTTTTTTATCACATAAGGCAGAATAGTTTCTATACTGTAATAAATGCTATGTCAATTAGCACTGCATTGTTCATATACTTTATTTATTACCTGGAGATGAATTACCTGGACCTCTTTGAATTTAAATATATATTTATTCACACCGGCTCTTGAAAACCTCTATGCGAACACACTTGCCCGAAAAAGTGCGGGGGACGAATTTATGTGATATCAAAAGTGGGGGGGACACGTCCCCCGTGTTCCCCTTGTAATCTACGCCCCTGATATATATATATATATATATACACACACACATACACTGCACCTTTAACAAAATTGTCAAAACAAATCTTTAAATAGAATAGTTAATTTAAGGTTTTTTTTGCATTAATGACACTTTAAACATATATAAATATCAATAAGAATGATATCAAGAATCATTTATACATTCTGTAAAAGTTTACTCAGGGGTAGGGGGGCATCCTACCCCAGTAGTGGCCTCTGAATAATTTTACATTTTGTGCTCAAACAAAAAACTAATTTAGCAAATATTTCTAGATCTTTCATTTGATAACACATTGAGATCATTATGCACATGCTAAACTGTATTTGTATTCTTCGGATGAGGTGTTTGAAGACATGGCAAGAACAAGCACCTCTAAAATCTTAATAAATTGCCCATTTGACATCCCAGCTTTATAAACTGCAAAATAAATATTTGCCCAAAGGCCACAAAACAATGACATGTTTATTTGTTGTAAACAATGATTCTGGCAGCTTTTTGCAAAACCATACTTTCACAGGCCTTGCTATAAGCTCTTAGCAACAAGTTCAGAAACTGACAACAGAGTGACAGAGACCATAGCAAACATAACCTGATGCCTGTCTCTTTAGATTATTCACACACACTCCAGTGGTCAGGGGGTTAGAGTTAAGCCCTAAAGATCACTATCCTATTAAATATATCTACATTGCCTTCCAATCTACTAAACCTCCAATCATATTTCATAAATTGTATATTGATATATGTCTGTTGCAGATGGTTTGATGGTAAAGACTGATGCTCAGGATGGAAATTAATATGCCATTAAAAACAGGAACACATTACAGATGATGACATTTAGTTCTCTAGGGACTAATACTGAATGATGGATGGGGGAAGAGACAATTCAGAGATTTTGGACTTTTATTTACATTTAATAACAGGGTTTTCTTCTGCAGGCAATGCCTGAAGTGTATTTGTTCAATCAATTTAAAACTGTTCCAATTGAACAAATAAATTGTCACTGAATTACTGTATATGTAATGTAAAATAGTGGAATTGTAAAGAAAACTACAAATACTACAGATATGCTTGATTTTTTTTTTGATGACTGAATGTCAAAGTTTAGACAATATTTCAGTAGCGTATCACCTGTTGTTGTTGTTTTGATAAACAAACGGTCTGTGGTAATGCCTGCTGTGGTCTAGGTTGGTCCACATTTTATACATTTTGTGGATTTTATTTGCATGCATTATACTCTTATTTTCTTTTCTTAATTTTCCTAATAGCAAATGTCAAACACACATCAAGTGATGTGTGTGCTAGAGAGCTCAGACTTTGGATAAATGTGGCCCAAGGGTATCCCTGTGCACCTCTGCAAATTAATCATTCTGACACGTTCACGACCCTTCTAATAAGACAGGGGCCACAGAGCACCCCCCCACCATCCCAGCCTATGCTGCCTCGCTCCTTCTTTGTTTGGCCCCCTATCCCAGGAGATCGGAGAGCTGGAGTGGGGGAGGACATGGGCCAG
>NW_015647976.1:92718-120240 GCF_001515625.1 Sinocyclocheilus rhinocerous
ACCCCATCATCCCAGCCTATGCCTCCTCACTCCTTCTTTGTTCGGCCCCTATCCCAGGAGATCGGAGAGCTGAAGTGGGGGAGGACATGGGACAGAGGACTGGTGTGTGTTGGGAAAATGGGGGATACAGACTGCAAGTGACACCCTCATTCAGAATGCTCCTGGGGGACAGGGCCAGGCACAAGACTCCTATCACATTTTAGTCAGCGCAGCCCCCCATGCTAAACAAAAGCATGTCCCACATGCTCCCCATAATAATGAGGGTATTTAGCTAGTGTACTAAATGTGTACTAAAAGTGTCTATTGTATACGATAACCAAGCACAATAATAATATATACACAAAAGTGCAGATATGAGATTGCTTATGATCATTCTCATGCATGCATTTAGGGATACATTGGAGCCACCAGAATCAAGAAACAGTGATTAAGGTGCAATCTTACTGTTGCACAAAACTAGAAACTATACCATATTAATAAAAAAAATACCGGGAGAAAACGGGCTTATATCAAATGTACTAGAGAAGTATAAACAATTTCTTGACAGATGGCTGATCCATAGGCTGCAAAATCTATTCAAATCCTGCAGATTTTCACAAAAAAAAATGGTAAGAACATTGATAGTTTCCCTAAAGCTACTTAAAATGTTACTTTTAATAATACTTGTTTTAAAGATTTACCGTTACCTACCATACTGTCTTTTAACTTTTGGGTAAAGCTTAACCAAGTCTAGTCAATTTTAGTCTGTACAGTGCTTTTCACTATGACCATTACTATGTTGCAAATATGTTGCCATACAAAGATTCTGAAGTATTTAAAGTATTAGAATAATACTTTAGAATTAAACTTGACATAAAAACCCCCTTTAAAATAGGCACACACACACACCTTTTTTTTCAGTTCCCCTTTGGCTTACAGATCATTGTTGTGGCCTAATTTTAAATGGCAATCTGTCCAAATAAATAATTCATGAAATGAATTAATTTATATTCATGTTTGCTGACATTATTTTTCATTTTGGCACTGAAAATGAGATGACTGACAATGAAAAAGGGGGCATCTTCTGACCTCTGTGCTCCTCATTTTCTCTCTGTATATCCCATATGTGATGGTGCATATTTTGTTGATATTACTCAACAGATATGTTCAGCATTGTTGAATTACCCAAGCCACCCCCCACTTTTTTGTAATAATAGCTGTTATCATGTGGTTCTTCATAAACTGGACATATTAAATTGAATGATATGTCTTTAACTTAGCTTCCAAATTAATCCTGGGTATTCATGTTTTGAGGATGTATATTTGTAAATCTGTTTATATACCTCTTTATTATATATATATATATATATATATATATATATATATATTTACATATATCTATGCATGTCTGTGTCACTAACTGGATGAACAGAGCACATGGCATCTTTATATAATGCCTTGTCTTCTCTCTTCTTCAATTCTATTAATGCATTTTCATCACAGGGTGACATTTAGATTTTTCACTCAAAAAAAATGAAATGAAATTTTGAAATGAAATACAAGTTTCTGTGACTGTGGAAAGTGCATTATTTAATGAGGCAAGCTTGTTCAGTTTATGATTGGTTGTTTGTTGCTAAACAACTGGCCGTTACATTCTAACGCATCATTCAAACTGTAAAGCTCTAGCACCACAATAGAGAGCAACAGTGCCCATCCTCTTTTTCTATTTTTCCAATTCATTTTTCCCATAAGGTTTTTAAAAACGTCTTTGTTTAAGAGTTACACGCCATGAACCAAATCAATCAGAGATGATTGACAACATTACAAACTTTGATTTGGAACAAAAAAGTATTTAAATGAGGAAATGTAATGAGGGAAATAACTACAATTTCATGAAACATTGCGAAATACATACTATACACTGAAAACAAGAAAAATATTAAACTATTGATTTAAAGATTGAAACAATATATTTTGTGTTTATTACAAAATATACATATTATGCATATAGAAATATTTAAGAGTCTAGGGAATGTTTGGGAGCCTAGGGAAACTGACTCTACGTAATTTGCAATGCTTAATGGGAGTGAGGGTGTGAAACGTTGCTTTACTGCAGCATTATGTGTACTTAATATTATTATTAATAATATTATATTATATTATATCTTAATATTATATGTGTTCCTGTGGCTCAGTGGTAGAGCATTGCGTTAGCAGCGTAAAAGGTTGTGGGTTCAATTCCCAGGGAACACACATACTGGTAAAAAAAAATGAATAGCCTGAATGCACTGTAAGTCGCTTTGGATAAAAACGTCTGCTAAATGCATAAATTATTTAATTGTTATTTATTTATTAATATATTCCTGAGTAATCTGGGCTCATAATGGCTGATAAGGGTAAGGTACCTGTTTTTTTGCACTTGATTACATTACTATTTTGTATTAATTGGCCTAATGACTTAATTCATCCATGTTTGTAGTCAGTAGTTTTACTCTGTTCAATCTTTTCATTCTAACAGTTTCTTCCCCTTGTCAATCACTGGTCTACCTGGAGTAGTCACTCACTCTATCAGTGAGAGGTAACATGTTTTGCTTTATAAACCATGATCTTGATCCAAGATCTTGGTTTCTTTAAAAAAAAAAAAGACTGAGTGACAGACACAGTGTGGGAAAATTCCAAAGTAGATTTCAGATACAGCTTCATTTTTTTAATTTAATATTATCTGCATATTTATACACTTTCCTGCAAAGTCTTGCAATTCATGGATACTCTTTGGTGGACTATGATTGCTGGCTGCAAATTACCAGGCAAACATGTTCTTCTCCTCAACAATCCCAAAGAAACAGAAATGTATAATGAAATATACAGCAAAAGCATTTCTTCAAATGTCAGCATAATAAAACCTCAGTTTCATCATCATGAAATTATTGACCGTGTTCATGCGCAACATGTTCTGTGTGCAACATTTATATATTGCCACTGAATGTAGTTTGACTGAGGTAAAGGATAGATACAGTAAGAGACTGAACTGAGATTATACTCATAACAGTACACATATAACTCCAGAGAGATCCTTACAAAGCAGTCATTAAATATTTTCAGGTTAAAGTTTTCACTTATATTTACATGTTTGAGATAAAGAGTTATATTTACATGTTTGAGATGCAATTTTATTTGTTACATGTTGATGACTTCAGTAGGCCTACCTGCTTATCTGGGTCTGGAATTGCTCCAGAATGGGAGGAGAAGCATTGAACCGTGGGAAGAGGAAAGAGAACGAGAGAAAGAAAGAGAGGCATTCTTGAGAGAGCAGTGAAATTGTACCCAGGGTATAGTGGACTTCAGTTCCATTGAAAGTTTATTAACCAAAAAATGGACTACATGAAGTGTTATTTCTACAACACTTCTGTTCTTTAATTACTTCACTTTTTATTTCATGGTGACAAAACATGTTGAGTTTGCTTTCCTCCTTTATTTTATTCCTCTTTCACTCTCTCAGATGAACAGGAAAGAATGAGAGTAGTCTAAGACACAGGTGTTCACACAGTGAATTAATACTAAAAAACTTCCCACACACACTTCCCATTGATCAGTGGATGGTTGGACAACCGTCTTGTCTTTTTAGCATTCTCTCTTCTAATGTTTATGGTTCCTGCACCTTCAGGAAATTACCCTTTTATAGGGTCAACACAATAAAAGACCTTTGGTTTTTTTTCTAGTTGGGAGTGGTTAGTGGGTTGGTGTTTGTGAATGTGTGTATATGTGTGTATGTGACTTTTTGTGAGAGAGAGAAAGAGACATTTTAGGTGGGGGAGGCAGTGCTTGTAGTGTTGTTTAATCTCCTACCCGTCCTGTTTGACATTTTAGGTGGGGGTAGTAGTGTTTAATCTACTAGCTATCTTTTGCGGCCAAAGAAAAAGACCTGAAGAGGTTAATTGGCTCCTCATCCAATATATGGATGCACATTGCTGTGAACTCTCTGACCCTTCTTGTCAATAGGAGGCATTTTCCTCTCTGACTTGATGAATGTGTGTTTCTATGGGAGTGCACTGCAGAGTACAATTTTTGGGGAACAAAAAGAGAAGTTATGGCAAATTATATATCTCAGATAATTCAACCTCTCATAACAATGAGAGCCCTACATTTTTTATTTCTACTGTCTTCTCCTAGCATTTAGCACAGTTTGGTGGTTAAGTTAAACAAGTCAGTAGGGAGGTGGGTCATTGTGTGGGAGGGAGGTGAGGGTGTAAGCTGACAAATTACTGACAAAAAACAAAAAACACAGGCTGTTATGAAAGCTCATTGACAAGGGAGGAAGGTCTGGTCTAAATATATAGACTGGTGACAAATGAGTTCTAATGGTTGATTTTCTACTCTAGCCTGTACACATACACAGCCAAATTCAGAACAGAGGCAGAATAAAACATACCAGTGCAACATCTAAACATAATATCCACCTTTAAATCTAACACCCAAAATATAAGCTGGTAATAGTGGGAAAATACTTCAAGACACTTTCCATTCCATTGTCATTCCGTGCTAGAGCAGCAATGTGTTAAGTAATGTATTTTACGATATTGTGTACATTTGATCTTTATTTGGGCTATTTTATTAGTCAGCTACTAGTAATGTGCATAATGTACATAAAGGGGTATAAGGAGAGAAATACTTTTTTTTGGTGAAAAGGAGAGTTTTGTTTTTGTGGGATTACATTTAATGTCACAAGCATTTGCTTTTATTAGCCAGAACTGACTGCTTGTGTGATAAAGAACGAGAATGGGAGATGATCATGGATGCAGTGATGGGAGAAGGAAGCTGAAGAAACAAGGATTACTGAAAATAATAACAATTTTTTAAAAAGTAAAAGTAAAGATAAAATAAATGAAAACTGCAAAGAAACAACATTGTAAAAATCTTGGAACAATAGAGTAATGGTTTAATTTTTATTGTAATAAATTTAACCTTTAAAATGGATATTATATATAACGTAAAACAAATATTTTTCATTGGCATTTTTAATTGATACAAGTTCATTATTTTAAGTGATTAAAATAATTGAAAGACATTTTAGAAATTCTTCTCCTTTTATGTCATGTTGAAAGGAATTTAAAAGACTATCTAGTAGTTCCAATTGAGTTTTCTTGAATTCATCAGTAGCTTAAATAGAATAGAATAAAATGAGAGCCCACTGAATAAACTCAAACGAGTATTTGAAAAGGGATGTATCACAAAAAGAACATAAATGTGACTAATTACATGAAACTTCTCTACCATCTTGAAATGTTTTAAAGTTAAATTTCAAATAAATAAATAAATAAATAGTTGCTGTTTAATACATGAGTAAATGCACTCGTTGAACCGTGATGGTCAAAATGACTTATAATTCATTTTTTCATGCTGTTCTCATACTGCACTGCTACAACAACAATCTACAACAACAAAAAAGCTATTTTTAAAAGCAATCCATGAGCTTTGCAGCCGTTAAATGATCATTTATGTGATTCGTCCCTTGAATGTAAAGCGCGTTCATTATGCCAGCGGGAACGTGGGCTGTGTGACAATCAACGCAGAGGTTAGTTAGGGGAACACAAACCTATCTTTGTTCACTCTGGTAAGGAAAAAAAACGGATTATTTGCTCGGCTTTTCATCTGCCTTGTGCGGAATACATTATGTGTGTAAATGTTGTTGAACCCCGGCTATTCTCAGCGAAAAGGTCACACACTCCCCTCGACCCAAACTCCTCCATGGGCTTTGTATCCACACTCAAGTGAAAAAACGTCCTATGCCTATAAACTTCACATTTAAAGGCAAGTGCAGTCGTAAGGCACTGCTGCTGTGGGGAAACAATAGTGTTTTTGGACACTTTTTCTAGCAGAGACTAACGGCAACAGAGCCTGCTTGTGCAAGACGGTTCTTTGGCAACTGCTTTAATGCTCATCATTTATAATATCACTCTCTATTAATCATCTGAAATACTGCTCGTTTTTTTTTTTTACATAATATAATGTATGTATTATATGTATGTAAGTATATCTTATTAATTTATTACACGTAAACGGGTATGGGCGCAACCAAGTGAAGGCAGCTTTTAAATTCTAAATGGTTAGTGATAGCTCATACGTTTTTTATTGTAGGCTAATAAATATGTGTGTGTGTGTGTGTGTGTGTGCGTGCGTGCGTGCGTGCGTGTGTGTGGGTGTGTGTGTGTGTGTGTGTGTGTACCTACTTAACCATATTTTGGGGATCACTATACCAAATCTAGTAATAGGCCTACATAAACGGTCATTTGCCACTAAACATTTAATAGATGTGTAACTGCTTTTAGAGGGTGCAAGGAACATCTAAAGTGTTTTAGACCATTAGCTTAAGCATAACTTATTAAACAACTAAACAAATGTGAAAAGGTTTGTAACTCACGCTCTGAGGCCATGGTGATGACGGACTCGGTAGTGGCGTGATACTCATCGGCGTCCATGAAATCTTCTAGGGAGGATGCGTCCCCCTGGAAGTCGTGATGGTCCAGAAGCTGCTGCAGCGGAGGTGCTTTGGGAAGAAGCTGATTAACCACCTCTCTGCTGATGTTAGGCGCTTGTTTTAAGCGCAGTTTGCTAAGGATTTGTGATTTGATTGTTTCCAGCCGTAAGACTTTACTCTGTTCTCTCCAAACGCACGCGGAACACTCAGGAGAGTCCACATCCTCCAGATCAAAGAGAGAGACTCCAGCATCCGAGGACATCTCACTCAGTGGAGCCTGAAAGAGGTCCGGCTCATCGCTCCCGGACAGTCCCAAAGAAATAAGAACCGTTAAGCACAATAAAAAGTTAAACCTTGTCATGATGTTAAATGGTCAGTACCAAAGGTTTTCCTCTTGGCTTTGCAAGATACCGTGGTTCTTATCTTGATAATATTTATTCGAGCAACGAATTATCTAAAAAAAAAAAATTTAAGACGTTTTAGCAGAATATATATTCCATTTTAAACGGACAAAGCGACGGGAATAATCGAATTATTTTAAAGTACGTGCACCACAAAATGTAAATTTAGCTATAGAGGACGTAACTTTTCATTGCAGATTGTATAGTTTATAGGCTGCTTTAGCTCTAATGTAATCAATAGTAACCTAATGCAAAGAGCGCTATTTGCCGGTTAGATTCTTGTTTTCAGTAGATATAGGCATCACTTTCTCTGAAATTACTATGTAAATAAATATCTAAGCATTTCTTTAGTAAGTTGCCTTTTTTTAATTGGTCATAAATACGATCACCTACTTTTACAAGGATTTTTCCTATGCTCACCTAAATACGAGAGAGCATACGAATATCAAGCTTCAAATTGGAAACAGTGAGAACTAATCGGCTTTTGGACAAATCATCGTTTGATTTGGGAACATAGACGTTTGCCGAAGGCTTTAGACTAAGCAGAATCCTCTGCCCGCTGGTCACTTGCGTTGGCTTTGCAGCTAGCAGGACTCAAGCAAGCAGATACCCCTTTTCACCGCCCGCGTTTTGACAACAAATAACTTTGGGTAAACGCACAGAACTTGACTATTATTCAAGAGCTAAATAGACAGCCATGCATTAGCGCGACTATCCGCTTATTAAGTATGTCACGCGTACTGGGTCCAAACGCTCTATCACACGCCAGAAGCAAACAACAGTGCTAATAATTTTTCTACATATATATATATATTCCCCTTACTGTTTTACATTAATGTAGTCTCTAGAATAACTCTTCTTCTGAGCTAGGGGTTTCCTCTTAAAGCTCTAATAAATTACTATCCGTACTGATCCTGTTTTTCTTTAGTTGCATTACATTTTTGTCATTTTGCACCTGCATTAAGGAGTACTAAATGAATCATTTTATGGTTTATCTTTGTGCGCCCTCTGGAGGGGAAACCCCAGAATTGGAGCGTTGCTTTACTTTCTGTGCAAAGTATAATTTGTTTAAACTGCTTAATATGTCTCTGCAGTTCTTCCCACGGCTGTGCAGAGCACTGATGTCTGAGAGCGTCTAAAAAGCAATCTTTATTACATTGTCCTTATTCATTTATTACACGTAAACGGGCATGGGCGCAACCAAGTGAAGGCAGCTTTTCAATTCTAAATGGTTAGTGTTAGCTCTTACGTTTTTTATTGTAGGCTAGCCTAATAAATATATATATATATGTGTGTGTGTATGTGTGTGTGTGTACCTACTTAACCATATTTTGGGGACAAATTTGTACCCAAAAGTGAGCTAAACCTGACAAAATCTCCAAAAACCTCCCTTTGTGGACGTCCTCATTTGTAAAACTGGTATAAAAATAAACAACGGTTTTTTTTTCAATTGTAAAAATGCAGAAAGTTTCCTGTGAGGGGTAGGTTTAGGTGTAGGGTTGGTGTGGAGCTATAGAAAATACAGTTTGTACAGTATAAAAACCATTACGCCTATGGAATGTCCCCATTTAGATAGCTAAGTAAACGTGTGTGTGTGTAATAAATATCTAAGCATTTCTTTAGTAAGTTGCCTTTTTTTAATTGGTCATAAATACGATCACCTACTTTTTTTTCCTATGCTCACCTAAATATGACAGAGCATACGAATATCAAGCTTTAAATTGGAAACAGTGAGAACTAATCGGCTTTTGGACAAATCATCGTTTGATTTGGGAACATAGACGTTTGCCGAAGGCTTTAAGACCAAGCAGAATCCTCTGCCTGCTGGTCACTTGCGTTGGCTTTGCAGCTAGCAGGACTCAAGCAAGCAGATACCCCTTTTCACCGCCCGCGTTTTGACAACAAATAACTTTGGGTAAACGCACAGAACTTGATTATTTTTCAAGAGCTAAATAGCCTGCTATGCATTAGCGCGACTATCCGCCTGTTATGTCACGCGTACTGGGTCCAAACGTTCTATCACACGCCAGAAGCAAACAACAGTGCTAATACTTTTTTTACATATTTTTTTTCCTCTTACTGTTTTACATTAATGTAGTCTCTAGAATAACTCTTCTTCTGAGCTCGGGGTTTCCTCTTAAAACTCGGAAAATTACTATCCGTACTCCTGTTTTTCTTTAGTTGCATTACATTTTTGTTATTTTGCACCTGCGTTAAAGGAGTACTAAATTAATAATTTTATGGTTAATCTTTGTGCGCCCTCTGGAGGGGAAAACCCAGAATTGGAGCGTTACTTTACTTTCTGTGCAAAGCATAATTTGTTTAAACTGCTTAATAAGACATGTCTCTGCAGTTCTTCCCACGGCTGTGCAGAGCACTGATGTCTGAGAGCGTCTAAAGAGCAATCTTTATTAAACTAAAGAAATCTTTATTGAACCGAGAAATTTAAATCATGCAGATCTGGTGTCAGGAGCAGTATCCACACCCAGTGAAAACCATTTTATGTTTTGTCTACCTGTTTTGTGGATCAAAAGGACAAAGCTTGGCTTGGGTGAGGGCCCGACTGTATGCTGTCAATGGGGAGAGCAGTATCCTGTATAGAATATACTGTATACTGTCAATGGGAACAGTAGAATCCTATATAGAATATACAGAGGAGCTTGATTTTGTATACTGCCAAGAATAGCTTATACGCTAGACTCACCAACCAACCAAGCATCCCTCCTACAAATTTTGAAACTAATGAAATATACATTTTGAAATAATTTTGTAGACATACAAAGCTTTATCGCTCCCTCCCAGGCTGTAAACTAATTTATAGCATGCTGTAACTTGGGGTCTAGTATAAATAAATCTAAACCTGGTCAAACACCTATGGATTGAATTGCATTCTGTTTTATTTCGGAAAAGAATAAATAGCACAATATTAACTGTATGTGTTTAAAGGTATAGCTCTGTTGTTACTGTCACGCCCATGGACTGTTTTGTGTTTGTTTTCCTCCCCCACATGCTCCATGTTCTCCCTGTGACCTAGTTTCTCCCTCGTATTAATTGTATTCATCGATTCCAGGTGTTTCTTGTTAATTTCCTCGTTTAGTTCCTAGCATTTAAGCCCGGTGTTTTCCTCTGTCCTGGGTCTAGTGTTATACATCTATTCCACTGCTAAATGTGTGTATCTCTTGTTAATTAAAGATTGTTCTTTGTAAATGCCCCCAGGTCTCCTCGCTCCTTCGCTCCACGCTCCAACACAGCAGCAGCACCGTGACAGAACACTAGACCGACAAACAGTAAGCAGCGCCCCTTCTCCCTGTGTTTTTGTTTTCATTTTTTGAAAGTGTTTTGTTTTCTGTTTTCCCCCTGCGATCATGGAAACCTCCACAAAACTCGCCACCTTTGCCCGTAGGGATCTCCTCTTCGTAGAATTCGCCCAGGAATTCTGCAGGCTTGTGGCTATTACAGCTTTGGATGAATTCAAATTCAGCAACGCTGAATTCGCTGTTCTGGATCGGGGCCAACTACCATCGCCCCGTGAACCTCCCAGACACCATTGGGCTGAGCTGGAGGGAAGGTATCCTCCGGTGTCTGGAGAGTGTCCGGCCCTGATTCAGAACCAGCCCGCCGTCAAGCCCGCCAGCCTTTCTGTGCAAAAGGCGATTGAGAGAATTAGGAGCACTGTAGCAACGACTAGAATGGGGACTTTTATTATGAAAGTACGACGCACATGGGAGATCGGAAGTGAAGCAACTCAGCACGGAGCGGGAGCGATCGCATATTGCATCAGCTGCAGCAGATATCAGTTCGTCAGTGGCACGGGTACTGGGGAAGAGAAATAGCATTGATTACAGCCACAGGATCGAGTGTATATTGTGCTTTGTGCGTCTTATAAGAGTGAGTAAGGTTTATACTATCACGTTTACTGATTTATGCTCATTGTTATATAGTATGACGCAGTTATCGGCTGTGTAATGTTACGTGACAGTACTTATTCATCTGTGCTCAAGCTTATGTCGCTCTACAGCAGTGTTTCTCAACCCTGGTCCTGAGCGCCCCCCAACACTGCACATTTTGTATGTCTCCCTTATCTGACACCCATTTCAGGTCCTGGAGTTTCTTTTAATGAGCTAATGAGTTGAATCAGGTGTGTTTGATTAGGGACAAGTTCATCACTTCCTTCTCTGTCAGGTTCTGACCGACACACCTGGTACACTGCTATTCCCTTCAAAACCAAGCCCTTATTATCTTTCAAGGTAGCCTTCGCTACACTAGTCCACGTTCAGCTAAGTAGCACATATTCAAATATCAAATAAAACAAACCAATAAAAACTTTTCATTCATGGGGATGAACACATTAAGCCCAGAGAGGGCTCCTGTTCCCAAGTCAAGCCCAGAGAGGGCTCCTGTTCCCGAATTAAGCCCAGAGAGGGCGCTTATTCCAGAGTTAAGCCCAGAGAGGGCTCCTGTTCCCACTTCCAGCCCAGAGTGGGCTCCTGTTCCCGAGTTAAGCCCAGAGAGGGCTCCTGTTCCCACGTCCAGCCCAGAGAGGGCTTCTGTTCCCACGACAGGCCCACGGAGAGCCTCAGAACCCAACATTTTTTAGGGGGGGGGGCTATAGGGATCTTCAGCGTAAAACGCCAACTATGTGCACTTACTAACCAAACATAAATACAAATATTAGCTCCTGCTCCCAACCTAGTGTTTTTACACAAGTTCAAATCCTAAATGTTGCTTTGTGTAAGTCACGTTACATACTAACCTTGTCTCAACACTATGAGTCAGAGATAAATCCAGCAATCTGCTCTTGAGGAGAGTGGGAATCAAATCACAGCACAGTCGGACAAATACAACATTTAGAGCAAACGGAAATTGGAATTGGAAATAACTCGATACAAACTATTAACTCATAATTGTAACAAAACTCAAAGGGTAGACAGCACGACAACCAAACGAGCGGGGGAAAAGGGAAAAAAAACATGCGCTTTCGTCTTGCATCATTTCCGAGTCCTTATAGTAGGCCGAGGGTGTCTGGTTCTGAAAGTGGAGTTGTCATCATGTTGACAATGAAGATCAACCGGGCTAACGTCCAATCACAGGCCCTGAAAGTTGTAACAATCAACACCACAAGGTAGATGGAAAAAGAAAACATCTCACAACCTTGTTATACTTATATCTGAAGATGTCTAAAATTTGTATCCTTTTTTCTCTGGAGGACAGTTTAAAAACTGATTATTTGCAGATGTGAATTGTGTTGAATGAATGCGAGACCACCTACATTGACTTAAACTACATTGACTTAATGTAGTTTGATGTCCCTGAACTATAAACAATTATTGCACATGCACCTGTGGAACAGTCCTTAAGATACTAACAGTTTACACAGGCAGTCGACAATAAAGGTCACAGTTACAATAACAGCATATTAAAGAGACCTTTCTACTGACTCTGAATGACACCTAAAAAAAACAATCCTCAGAGTTTGGGAACATTGTCAGAACAGAAGGAAGCAAGTTTTCTTCCAGGACAACCTTGTATGTGGCTTGATTCATACGCACTTCACAAAGACGAATGTGCATGATTTCAGCCTTGCTGTAGGACCCCCAGATCATCACTGATCCTCCACCAAACTTCACAGTGGGTGCAAGACACTGTGGCTTTTAGGCCTCTCCAGGTCTCCGTCCAAACATTAGATGAGGCAAAGCTGAAAATTGGACTCCTCAGAGAAGGTCCAATCCTTATGGTCTTTTGCACACCTCAGCCTCGCTCTTCTTTGTTTCTCATGAATGAAGTGCTTTTTTCTAGCTTTGCATGACCTCAGCCCTGCCCCTTGGATCCAGTTTCAAACTGTTCTTGCCGTGCACTTCACCCCAGCTGCCATTTGCCATTATTTTCATAGGTCACTTGATGTCATCCTATGGTTGTTGAGTGACATCCAAATGAGTTGGTGGTCATCCTGGTCAGTGGAGAGTAATTTTCACCCTCTGCCGGTCTGTAGCTTTGTTTTGTCCAATGTTTGCAGCTTGACCTTGACCTCCCATCAAAGCTCCTGACACTAACTATGAGTGGGCATTTGCTGCAAGGCTGTTGGTGTATACTGCATTGTTTCCAATTAGCCTTTGTATCTGTACATATGTGACAGTGGGTTAAAATGTAAATTACATGTTTCTATTTTCAAATTTGCCAGAATACTGGCCCTTTTACAGCCATAACCACTAAATGCAGTACATTTTGATATCATAAAAACAAATATATAGAAGGAAATACAAAAGTATTGTTTTTGAATATTCCATACTATTGTGTTTTCTACAACCTCTCTAGCTCTCACTGAGTGATACCTCAGATGAGGCATCATCTCTTGGAGCCTCAAGAAATCCTCTTCTAGCTTCCTCGAACTGGAGCACATGACAAAGTCTAATTTTTTAGAGAGGTGGAAGGCAGAGAGACCCCATCTGGTGAACCCTGCTGCATCAGTAAAATGTGGCAACATACATCTGCCAACAGTGTGGGTGCAATCCAGCTGCTGTCTGGTGTTGTGACTGTCCACCACGCCCCTTCTTCTGTCCTGAATATGTTGTCAGCATGCACACTAGACATGTTCTCCACAACCAAGATGCCATGAGTGCTGGATTCTACCAGCCATAGCCTCCAACATTTGTTGTGGATAAGGGTCTTTACCATTTTGGTAAGTTCTGGTTTGTGAGTGTACAACATATAATTCTGTGAATCGTAAAACCTCATAAGCTTTACTATTTAAATGATATCTTACTGTCTCTTATTGTTTGATCTCCAAATCTATGTGGATACTCCATGTCAGTCAGCTTTTTGAGCATCTCTTGTATACTTTTTCAGCAATGTACTTCATTGCCATTGAGACATTGCAATGTTATATTACTCCGTGAATTCAAATGATCTTAACTGACATGTATGATTTTCTTCAGTGCGGCCTGTACCTGTGGAAATTCCTGTCAAAATCTGTGGTTGTTCACTAGAGTCACTGAGGATCAGTCCACGGAGGACTGTTGCTGTGATCACAATGAATGGTAAGGATGTGAAGATAAATATCTGTCCATACTCAACTCCCACAAGTTTGGCACAAATCTGTATGTAAAAATGTAAATGTAAAAATTGTACAAATAATCCAAACCCTGATTAATCAGCTAAGGTTTACATTAGTGGATGCATTTTTTATTTTTCCAGTACGATATGATCTAAGCATGCCTGAGTTGAGAGGCATGCCAAGCTACTCAGGCTGCTGGAGTGGTCGACCGAAATCAAAGTGACTACTGGCCTGCTGTCACACCCTCTTGTTGGCTGATACAGAAATGATCAGGCAAGCAGAATTTAATGGAAACCAAGAAACAAACAGCAATAATCCACACCAAGAGAACATCCACGTAGCAACATTAACAAGACAACAAACACAAAAAAAACACAGGGCTTAAATAGACAGGGCAAACAAAGGATCTAATGGGTTAATTAACAAGACACGGTGAATGGGGTCAATCAATCAAACACATAGGGAAAGTAGGTCAAACAAGCAGAGAGCAACCAAATATAATGAAAACAAGGACAGAACCGAACATAAAATAGTCCTATATAGTCCAATCAGTGAGGGAGGGTGGGCACCCTGGAATCATGGTAGGTAACAAGCAGGTTACCAGGGTGGTGCAGGCAGGGAAGCCTCCAGGGTGGCGCTATTTGCATGGCGTGCCAGGGTGGCATTGGAGGCTCAGGAAGCCTGGGAGGTGCCGGGAGGCTGGGAAACCTCTAGGGCAGTGCTCCTTGCATGGAGCGCCCGGGAGGAGCTGATAGCTCAGGGATCCGGGGAGGTGTTGAGAGTGCAGAGAGCCAGGGTGGTGCCGGTAGCTCGGGGAAGCGGGGAGGTGCAGGAATGGGTATCTTGGAGACAGCCTCTATGGCTTTGGCTGGAAGAATGGGAGGCTCTGAGACAGCCTCCATGGTCATGTCGCAGGAGACAGGAGCATAAGAAAAGGGAACGGTCCCTGTGGCCGTGACGAGGCTAGTGATGGCCATAGTGATGCCACAAGGAAGCAGGGTGAACTTGAGATCCAATCAGCCTCCGTGGCTGAGACGAGGAACTTAAAAGCACAGGAGATACTGACGGCCTCCTTGGCTGAGATTCAGATACTGGGAACATTCGATTCAGGAACGGTCACTTCGGCCGTCAGAGTATAGCCCCTCCCCAAAATTTTCTTTGTGGAAATTACGGCTATGCGTGCAGTCAAACATACAAAATCCACCGCTGTTACAGTCAGAGCCCAGGTCATTTCTGGTTCCACGATCTCAGACTCTGTAAGCGCAACGACCACTGAGCAGGACTCTGGGACAAGAACAGGAACTGGGCTGAGCTCTTGGACGAAAGCAGGCTCGGTACTGAACCACAATCCACACCAAGAGAACATCCAGGTACCAATATTAACACAAGACAGCAAACAGAACAAAACACAGGGCTTAAATACAAAGGGCAAACAAAGGGTAAATCTAATGGGTTAATTAACAAGACACAGGTGAATGGGGTCAATCACTCAAACACATAGGGAAAGTACGTCAAACAAGCAGAGAGCAACCAAACACAATGAAAACTAGGACAGAAGCAAACATAATCCTGACACCTGCGACCCTTCACTTTGCCACAATTTATGGCATAGATGTCTTTTTATTTTATTTTTCCTTTAAAGAAATGAAGATGGCGGCTCCAGGACTGTCCTGCCAAGCATTTTTAAGAATGCTGGATCAGTAAACTGTCTGCTTTGGTCATGTGAGTATTGAATTCATTTTTCCTACAGTATTGTTAATCTCTTTGCATTGTGGGTTGAAAAGCTGTTTGATGCTAATGAATTTGTTGTACATTATTAGCTGTTGGTTTCCTTCTTTTTAATAGACTGGCAAGATCTCAGCAGACAGTTTTCAGAAAAGTTTTTTTGAGTGGAAGGCTGTGCAATTCAAGGTGGACAATATCTGCAAGGAAGAGCCCTTCATTTGTCTTGCATGCACCCTAAATATGCTGGCAGTTTCAGTAGATGAAAACCGCAAGCATTACCATTTAAAAAATGCAGCTAGGTACTCCAAACTGTGTATAATGTCACAGTGTTGAAACTATATTAATAAGAAAACATAGCTCTTTAATGTGCACCAAGTAGACTTGCCTATCCCCTATACCTGCAAGAAAAGCTGGCCAGTAGGCAAATCACTTTTTTTGTATGAATGTGACCTGCAAATATTGGCCCTACCTCCAAAGAGTTGCAAAAAGCGGTCCAGAGCTCCAGCTCTCTTGGACTTCAATGACCACAAAACACATGTCCAAAGCAGATAAGAAGACCACATACTGCTCTAATTACATCATTACATAATAAGTAGGGGGAATGTGGTTACATGATATTTTCTGTGTTTGCAGGCCACACAGACATGCTGACACTCATGGCCATGCGCTGGAATCAGCAAAAGTCCCGCCGATATCAGAATGTAATTGACATCAGTATAATTTGTTTTAGATGTTCAATAATGCGTGCTAGTAGTGTTTGAAGCTGTGCATTGAATTTTTGGTTCTTGTTTTGTACTATCTCTCTGTCATTGTAGACCATAAAAGCTATGTAAAGCCAGTTGCAAAACCTAGAGTTCATGAAAGCCGAACAACTGGAAGACTTGGTCAATGACGCAAAGGAGTGGGCAGATGGTGAGGAAATGATTACTAGTCAGCTCACTCCTCAACTGCAAGGCCCTTCAGAGAGTTGTGAAAACAGCTGAAGTCATCATCGGCAACAAACTTCCAACCTTAGAGGACATCTTCCATATGCGATGTCTGAGGAAGGCTCGCAAAATCACAACTGACCCCAGTCACCCAGCACACAGCCTGTTTATCAAACTGCCATCAGGGAGGCGATATCGAAGCACTCAGTCCAGAACCAGCAGGCTGAAGAAGAGTTTCTACCGGCAGGTCATAAGAATCCTTAATAAACTGTTACGTAATCTCTAAAATTGCACTATTATCCCCCTACATATCATATCAAAGAATATGCATAAACTATATCTTTTTGCACAATGTTGCATACTTTGCACAACTTCATTACATGACATACATATACCTCAATGCAAAGTTTCCACTCAACCTTCCACCTGCACAGTTTTATTTTTTATTGTATTGTATTGCATTGTATTGTGAATTTGTTGTGAATACTATTCTACATTTCTGGTTTTACATTTCTATCTTGCTTGCCCTTTTATTTAATTTTTTTTATTAATACTATTTTTTTTTAATTTCTATTATTGTACTGCTGTAGATTACCTAAGCCTTACAAAAAGCATTTCAGTGTACATACTGACACTTGTACATATGACAAATAAACTTAAACTTAAATTAAAATAATGTCAAGACATGGCCGATGTAAAACTGTGAAGGGATTAATGATATCTTAAATACTGTTGCCATGGCAACATGTCAAACTTTATTATTCTTTTCAGGTGTTTTTGAGGCACTTAACATTCTTAGAATTTCATCAAACTCGACACACATCACAGTAATCGACCATTAGACACTGGCAAAAGCTTAGAAATGGCCATGGAGGAGGTGCTCTATAGTACCACCTTTTTGACAAAAGTTGGGGAATTAGTTTTACCTATAGTCACCAAACTCGGTACACATCTTGTTCTCATTAAGCCAGACAACTTTCTAATATATAGTCATTAGCTACAACCAACAGGATGTTGGCTACTTTGGTTTGAATGTTGTTGTTTTTTTAAATTCAGACTGAATTTTTGCATACTTCTCCTAGGGGAATCATACAATGCTCACCAAACGTTTTCAACATAATGCCAAGATGTTGAAGATGCTAAATTGTGAACAGATGTTGGATATCTTAAACAGGTTTGCAGTGGTGATTTATTAAAATAACAGCAAAAATGGGAAGCATATATATATTCCAAGTGCATTATCCAAACTTCTTTTAAAAATTTACATATGGAGAACAAGTCATTCTGGGGAAACATGCTTAGTTTCATGATTTCATGATGCTGTGGGGCCTAACAGCAAATTCTAATCTATCAGACAATTCCAATTGACAGATGAAGGCTCTAATACTAAGGTTGTCCACTAGATGAAGTCATAGGATAAGAAATCTTTTAAGCCCAATCCTTTTTCTACTCAGTTTCATCAGTTAGAATTACAGATAAATGCATAGTATCAGTTGATATGTACTGTACTGGCAATAGTTTTATATAATTATTTTACAAATGCTTATAGATCATTAAAAGTTTTATTTATCCTCCCCTTTCTGTATGTGTATATATCTCTTTCAGTCTCCTGGGGTGCTTCTCAATATCCCTCCTTGTTTCCTCACTCCTCCGTCCTCCATCCTATGACCAGGAAACTGATCGAGCTCAGCCATCTTGAAGGACATCTCAATTCTGCAAGGAGGCAAGGATCGAGGAGTGAGAAGGCTTCCAGAGGAGCTATGAGCGAGGATACACAGGTGTATTCTTTAGCGCAGCTGATGATGCTTTGAAGTGACGCTAAAGGGAGCGAGAAAATAGGCTTATTCAAGATGCATTGGCGCTGCGCAGACCGATCGGCGTATTACATCAAAGTACCGCGAGTGTGATTGGAGAGCAGACGAGTCATTATGCTTTTGAATCGCTCTCGCGGTACTTTGATATCTTACGCCGATCGGTCTGCGCAGCGCCAGTGCATCTCGAACAAGCCTATTATTTCACTTGATTCAATTCCTCCGTCCTCGCGTCTTTTCCTTGCGTCCTTCCCTCACATCCTGAATGGGTGGAGCTAAGGCTAAGTTCACACTACACGACTAAATGTCGGCTGATGGCTGTGCTGTAAGTCGTGGTGTTCACACTACGTGACTCTATGTAAATGATCCGCAACCGGGGGTTACACACTACACAAGCTGACAACAACTTTGTCACCCAAGGACTCTACAAACCACGTTTTGTCACGAAAACACACACGGGAATTGGAACGGGAATGACACGAAACACGTAAAAAAGGGGTTGTTTATTTGAAAATTAGGAAGAAATTAGCGCTGCAAGCTGTTTGCTTGATGAAAAATTTTGCTCCATTTGTTATGTCCAAACTTTTCTTTAAGCCATGTTGCTGCTGTTGTTTTTCTTCAGGTGATCTCAACTCATGCCTTGCTCTCTCATTGGCTGTAGCTCGTCACAACACCTGACACCACGTGATGTCGAGTCGGCCGACCAGTCCAGATATTTGGCAAGCTAGATATTTGTTTGCCGTCGGCGAGGTGTCCGCGACGCGTCAGCGAGCCTCTTTGATGCGTCGTTGTGTAGTTCACACATAAAGATTGCCGAGTGCCGATCACCGGCTGATTATCCCCCGATCACAGCCCGACCTGTCGTCGAGCTCGTTAACTTGCAAATCGGGCTTAAAATCCTGTAGTGTGAACTAGGCATAAGACGTGAGGAAAGGAAACGAGGATGCACAGATAAGAATTAATAAGCAGGAGAGTCCAGCAAGATGGTGAACTGAGCACACATACTTTGCTGTGTCTCTGCTGATCATCAGTCCCAAATCTTCATGTTGCTTATCCTTCTTGTTTATTTTAATTAGTTATTCAACCGTTGAAGGTGTAAGAAAGGAGCATAACTGCATTTTGTTAGATAATTTTGTGTGACACACTGACATTTTAAAAATGCCAAAACCGAAAATGGCTGCAGCAGGTGATGCTTCTCTGGGTGTACATCCATTAATATCTCACGACTACTATGCAAAGACTTAAACATCAGCTTCGCCGAGCACATCTTACCAGCGGACAGGGAGGCAAGAGCATTACTATGGCTGCAGATAAAGCAGGCAAAAGACGCAGGATATCTAGCATTTCAGAGGTCCATATGGCTACATCAATAGGAAAAGAATATCAGCTACATAAATGGTCTGCAGTTGCAAAGACTTAAGAAGGACGCTTTAAGGTCTGTTTAGGGACGTAAATCACTACTTTCACAGCAAGGTATATTCATTCTTATTTACTCTGTTCTTGTTCAAATGTTCACTTTAAAAACAAATTTTTGTTTTTCTTCCTTCAATGTTAGGGGTCTTCGAGATAATGTGAAACGCAAAGCTCTTTTTTATTCTACAAAAGCAAAAAAAAAAAAACTGTTTTATGTTACAAGAAACTCACTCGAGTGATTTAGATGAGAAATTTTGGACTAATCAGTGGGGGGACAAAATTTTATTTGGTCATGGAACGAATCGTTTTGAAGGAGTTGCAATTTTGTTTCATAATTGCCCTGGAAAAGTAATTATACACAAAGCCAGTGTATAATTATTCTACGGATAATATTATATTAGGAGGGGACTTTAACATGGTTCAGGATGACTGGATGGACCATTTTCCTTATAATCCTATATTATGTAATTTTTGTATAGTTAATTTGGCCTATTTGATCCCTGGAGAGATTTATACCCCAATTTATGTCAGTATTCATGGTTAAAACCAGATGGAAAAAGTAAATCAAGATTGGATTTCTGGCTTATCCCATATCCTATTAAAGAAAATATCTCTGGTTGCTTTATCCCCCACGTCAATTTCTGATCATTGTATGATTTGTTTCAATTTAAAGTCTCTATCTGTATGGCGTCGTAATAAGGGGTATTGGAAATTTAACGTCAATCTTCTTAGATAGGAGACCTTCTGTTAGGGTATTAAAACTATTATTGCAGATGTTTCTGAAGATTGTTAATTTCCCTCAAATATCACACTGAAAAAAATGTTTCATTCATCCAATTAAAAGAATTTAGGGTAATGATTTACATCTATATTTTTTAACTTGAGCCAATGAAAAATAAATAACTTGCCCTAAGGGCAAATTAGTTATTTTTCATTGCCTCAAGTTAAAAAATATAGATCATTACCATAGTAGGATGAAACATTTTTTTCAGTGCAGTAAATGGGAATATTTGAAATTTAGGGTTCGTAATTTTATTTCATACAAAGTTTTTTTTTTAAATCACATTTAGAAGTCAATCTTATTAGACAGATAAGTGAATGCTGTAATAATAGTCATGGTGATGATTCGGAGAGAACGAAGTTTTTATTTTTACAATCCAAACTTGATAGCATCTATGTTGAAAAGGTGAAAGGAGCTTACATTCGATCAAGGGCCAAATGGATAGAAGAAGGCGAGAGAAATTCGGCATATTTCTGTAGATTGGAAAAGAGCAGACAGGAGAAAAATACTATACAATCTTTAATTATTGATGGCTGTGAATCGTCCAACACCAATGATATTGCACTAAACATTTTTCTCTTTTATAGTAATTTATATACAGTAAATCCACATTTTCTAATACTAATGCAGATGCTTTTTTTTATAGTAAGCCGTTCATTCCACAAATCAGTGTGGAATTTAAAGAGAGTTGTGAAGCAAAAATTTCGTTACAGGAGTTATAGACAACCCAGTCTCATAAAAATACGTACCTCTGGGTGCTTTTCTGCAACACCGTTTTTACGTACCTTACTGCACGTTTCGCTGCAGTTTCAAAGAGAAATGTCCACTGAGTGACGCTAAAACACGGGTTCAATACGTGAACCCTGGCACGTTTTTTTACGTTGATATAGGTACGTATTTGTAGTGTTTCAAGTCCAGGTAAGCATGAAGAGTCAGATTCCAGAAGTTACAATTCAAGGATTTATTAGCATCAAAGGCCAACAGCAAACACAGCCTGCATGCCACATGGTTGCTCACATTCAATTATTCTTCTACACCTTTTATAGGTACCAACTTAGTAACCCATAGTGCCCTCTTCTGGTGAATCAATAATACAAGAACACAACAGTATTGCTGTGTTTTTATTACGTTGCTTCAGGTACGCATTGCAGCGGTTCAGAATTCAAATATCCAGGGACTGTCGCTAAAAGTTAATGCTCTATCGTGTTGGAAATATGCCCTACACCAAACCCAACCCTAAACCTACCCGATAGTGTTAACAAATGCAAAACTTTATTAACAGGCATTGACGAAGAAGGCCATCCACCATCAATTTGTGCACGTAACGAAGTCAATTCTGGACATGATGCAGAGGCAGAAGCAAATTCAGTTGAAGTTATAGCAGACATCTCAGAAGACAAAAATGCAACGAATTCCGGTTCTGCATCAGAAAGATCCTCTTCAGAAGCTGGCAAAGGCAATCGAGACAGACAGTCAGCAGTACGATTTTGAGAACTAGGACTGTAAACTACTTCAGAGTTAAAACATAAGAGTCGTGCTGCCCAACGTGCAATTCTCATTCCTGCACGATCTGTACCTTTGGGAGAAAGAAGCACTGTTAAAGCTTGATGATCAGTACGCAAGAAAAATTTTCGACCCCAAAGATAGATTCTCCATTTTTCAACAGCCCAGACACAATACGCGTGGGTTCGTATCCCATCCTCATCGCCAATTTTGTAGTGTTTCAAGTCCAGGTAAGCATGAAGAGTCAGATTCCAGAAGTTACAATTCAAGGATTTATTAGCATCATAGGCCAACAGCAAACACAGCCTGCATGGTTGCTCACATTCAATTATTCTTCTACACCTTTTATAGGTACCAACTTAGTAACCCATAGTGCCCTCTTCTGGTGAATCAATAATACAAGAACACAACAGTATTGCTGTGTTTTTATTACGTTGCTTCAGGTACGCATTGCAGCGGTTCAGAATTCAAATATCCAGGGACTGTCGCTAAAAGTTAATGCTCTATCGTGTTGGAAATATGCCCTACACAAATCCCAACCATAAATCTACCCGATAGTGTTAAGAAATGCAAAACTGATATAAAAACGCATTTGTTGATGTAACCGTGTCATTTGAACTTACTTATATGCAGATTTGAACCGTTTTGTCGAACCGTAGTTACACGGAATTCGAACCGGAGCTCCTCACCTCTCAAGTACGTCTCCGTACTCCTTGAGCTACCGAACAAACCTAGCGTTGATGAAAACCTATTGATATGAAGCTGGATATGTGCGGTGCTAACGTTCAAAAGCATCAGTTTTCAAATCTCCCAGCATATTAAAATTGTTTTGAAGTCATAACATGATATTCTTCAAGTAATTGTGCGAAAATTATGCTTTATTAATCGAAACTCTGTAAATGTGTGTGAAAAGGAATAAAAGGTGTCGGAGTTTTACTGCCTCTAGTGTTCATTTCTTTTGGAAACTGCAGTGATATGTACTTATTGGTACGTATTTCGCGTCTCGCGAAAATGTGCCCCCGTATACGTTTTTGCCATGAGACCAGGTTGGTTTATAAAGTTTCTAAGGTAGGTTTAATGTTATTTTGTTCTTCTTTTAGGATTTGCCATGTGGCCTAAGTGAAGAGGGTTTGAAAGGTCTGCAGAGCATCATCCTCAGAAAGCAAGGTAAATTCAGAGAAATGAGGGCACAAGCAAGAGACTTGCCTGCGAGTTTTGTCTGGAGCAGGGAACATCAACTTCTTGAACAAAGCTTCAGCTGAAGAGTATGGCAGGGGTGTAATGATCCATCGATATTAATCAATACATTTATCAAACGTCTAACTATATGATGTATCAATGCCTTGTGTAAAATATCGATACATGTAGTATAAATAGGCAACTTATTTTGGCACTGTCCAAATTTGCACGCAATTTCCGCCTATGCCTTACCGTCAACTCGTGCATTCTCGTTCAAACTCACGTGTCAGGACTCGATATAAGGACTGTCTGAAGGCACAAGGTGAGCATAAAAGAGAGAAGGGTCTGGCTGCAGACATGCACTTGCACTCTCACAGTGCATTCCAAATGGGATATATCGCCCTCCGAAGGGCACTTCAGAGTGAAAACAATCATGGCCGCCATATTGAAGGGTCGTTCCAAACCGAAGTGCTCAAAACTGGCCACTTCAAAGGGCCCTTCAGAATGAAGGATTTCTAAGGGTACAACTGATGGACACTTCCCAGCAAGCAATAGCCGTCATTTCAACGTCTCGGTTAAGTATAGACCCGATATAGTCCGGCTATGTGTAACCCGCATCTAGCCCAAATAACCTTGAATTTGGTTTCATGTCGTTTTTTGGCTAAATAACTTGTAAGATGTATGATATTCCATCATGTAAGCAAAGTAACAGCGTTTACAAGGTGTTTGGTTTCATTTCTTTGACATGTTCAATACGTAGCCTGTGCGTAGCCACGATTTAGCTCGTAGTCGGAGCGGCTATCTGTAGCCCACTTATAGTCAAACCTGATTCACTGTAGTTTTTGGCCAGGCAGCGCATGAGATGGTTGATATCCCATCATGTTCGCAGTGTCAATAATATCTACAAAGATATAAGTGTCATTTTATGACATGGTCTATATATATAGCCACGATTTCGCTCTAAATTGGACGGGCTACGTGTAGTCTGCTTTTAGCCCACCTGGCGAAATCGAGGCAATCTGTGGTCTAATTTAACGGCTTAGCTATAGCCCTATACCTGTAACCAGACCAGCGATGAGCATAGCCAAAATAGCCTTAAAATTGTTTACATGTAATTTTCGCCCACGCAGCTTCTTATCAAATGCAAGTAAACGTTTGAATCATTTAAATTAGCATTATTTTATATTTTAATTATTTTACAGCATTATTAAATATAGCATTATTTATTATGCCAAAAATAATGCTAATTTAAATGTTTCAAAAGTTTACTTGCATTTGATAAGAAGCTGCGTTGCATCCCACAAGCTGTTAAATGTTACATTACACATACGATATTCAACTAAGATTATTCAATAAAACCTGCTCATTCAGATCACTTCATATCCCTGCTTTCTCTCACTCCTTCCTCTGCCAACCTCTTGGCTGATACAAAACAACGAATAATAATTTCTTAAACTAATTATTAATCGGATAAAATGACGTTCTAACTGGTTTGGTGTGTTAACTGGTTTTGGATACCAAACAAAACACGTCTTCTGACCAAATCTGATAAATAAACTGGATCCACCTTCTTGACTTTCCTAAGTGTTGAAAGGAACTGTTTCCTAAGTGTTGAAAATTGAATTGTTCTAATGCATGCGTATTTTACAAAGATCAAAGCATCTGCAACCTTTGAAACAGTCCACTGTCTGAGTTTATCATGAAAAGTAGCCTATGTGCCCTGGTTCGGCCTGTAAACCACCTGCAAGATTTTAGTGGCATCTAGTGGTGTATGGTGGAGCTGACACATGTTTGCAGGTGAACAAAAGGACATAAACATTTATGATAGACAAAAACAGTTTTGAACTGATCATTCCTAATTTTATTGCAAGTGTTTTACTCTGGCACTGAATAATCTAGCATTAAACAATCTATGAAGGTATAAAACACCTAAATCACAAACAGCAGCATGAAAAATCAGCAGATGGCAGTAGAGCTCTGATTCTGTTACAAACTTCTCCACAAAATGCATGAAGAGCTTGAGAGACAGGGAGGCTAATGGAATAATAACTAATTAATGGCTAAAACTCCAGGTGGTCACTTTTTATAGAATAAAGTATAGAAAATAATTTTCATAGAGAGCATTTTTAGCTGTCTTTCCTTGAAAAAAGAAAAAAAAAAATTTTTTTGTAATGGCCAGCTTTTAATCTGGTCTCCCAGCCTGTTCAGATGGTATAGCTGGTGGACCAGTTGTCAAGTTCCCAAAACGCCTTCCAGCAGTCCAGACCAGCCTGATTAGACTGGGAGAGCAGCTAAAACCAACTTCAAGCAAGTATACTTAAATGTCATTTTAAGTATATTTCTGAGAAGTACATAAAGCCCATTTCTGAGAAGACTAAAAGTATACTTTCCTATTTTTAGTTTAAAAGAAGTATACTAATAGCACACTTGAATAAACTTCTTTTTCGTAAGGGTAGCCACGATTTAGCTCGTAGTCAGAGCGGCTATCTGTAGCCCACTTTTAGTCAAACCTGATTCACTGTAGTTTTTGGCCAGGCAGCGTATGCGATGGTTGATATCCCATCATGTTCGCAGTGTCAATAATATCTACAAAGATATAAGTGTCATTTCATGACATGGTCTATATGTAGCCACGATTTTGCTCTAAATTGGACGGGCTACGTGTAGTCTGCTTTTAGCCCACCTGGCGAAATCGAGGCAATCTGTGGTCTACTTTTAACAGCTTGGCTATAGCCGTATACCAGTAACCAGACCAGCGATGAGCATAGCCAAAATAGCCTTAAAATTGTTTACATGTAATTTTCGCCCACGCAGCTTCTTATCAAATGCAAGTAATCTTTTGAATCATTTAAATTAGCATTATTTTATATTTTATTTAATTATTTTACAGCATTATTAAATATAGCATTATTTAGTATGCCAAAAATAATGCTAATTTAAATATTTCAACAGTTTACTTGCATTTGATAATATGATGTCATGCATCCCACAAGCTGTCATGTTACATTCATACACATTATATGATATTATTGATATTCGGCTGGCTTTAATTTTATAAATAAAAGTGCAATTACAATTCCCAACCGCTAGATGGCAATTGTAGCCCTACTGAGACATGACTACTGGCAACGCGAGACATGAGAGTTAGAGATCAGTGTTGTGTTTTGAAATTTTTTTACACGAGCGAGCACTAAGTTTACTTGTCGGAGAGCAGCGGGCAAACAACAAACGATAAAGGACATTCCTACTTGGTCTTGTAAGTATCTGTGTTTTCGTTTTGACATGTGTTAATTATTTATCTATATTATTTGTTATCATGTTTAGGAACCGTGACATTTTAGTGAAGGGAGCAGATTGAGCTGTGTGATGGGGAAGAGAGAGAGAAAAAAGGCAGGGGATCCAGTCGGACTCTGGGCGAGAATTCTGATAAGCTGTCGTGCAGGGATCTTCATTCCCTCGTTTCAACTAAAAGTTCCCTGGGCTCGGCGGGCCCCCAAACTGCCCGGGCCCATATGCACCTGCACTAGCCTATAGCTTATACTTATTTCATAATATCACACAAAAAGTGATTTTTGTCACTTTTTGTGACTTTGTCACAAAAAGTGTCTTTGTCACTTTATTGATTAAATATAAGAATTTGATGCAAAAGATAATGCACACTTCTAGAAAAAAGGTAAAAATGCCCATAAAGGGTCAAAATAACTTTTGTTGGAAAAGATTAATTTCTATCACTGCTGTGAACTGACCACGCAGAATATGAAGAATATAAAAAACTTTAGGAGTCAGCTGTCCACGGCAGTCCTGCAGCGCAACACAATCAGAAAAATATAGTCTGATTATCGTTATTTCTAAAATCCCAGAAAATAGAGATATCATTTTTTGTCTCTATCAGACACCCTTACACATTTATTCTTCTTTGCTTGTTTGGGACACATAATTCACTGATCATGAAGCTTAAAATAAGCTTATCTTAGAAATAGGTTTTCTCAACGGTAACGATCGAGGACACGACAAAAAAATAGGTGAATCATATTTATATTAGGGCTGGGCAATTAATCGCATGCGATTGTCATGCGCATCTCGTCAGTAAAGCCGGTCCCGTGATTAGTAGTAAATCTCCATCACCTGCTTTCAGATGGAGCGGCATTAAAGCCGGTCCCGTGATTAGTAGTAAATCTCCATCACCTGCTTTCAGATGTAGCGGCATTTAATACACAGAGTCGTAGTTCACTCACAAGCTAGGCGATATCGCGTTCATAATTGAATGCGATTCATCTG
>NW_015647977.1:0-1472 GCF_001515625.1 Sinocyclocheilus rhinocerous
ATTTAACATTAAAGATGACATACAAAAGGTAAAAGGTAAAAAAAACAAAGACCATACAGTTATGACTGTATGTTCACATAAATTGATAGTGGTCTGTGCTTCACTACAATACATTCGCCCCGCGCTGCAGTGTGTTGCGCAGCTTTGCCACACAGATTTTGATAGTTAGCTATTATAGATCAGGCGGTGTACCAAAAGCTCTGCCTCGGTACGGTTTGTGTCAAGCCATTCATTAATCTGGCTGTTTGATGAAGAGAAAGAGATCAAATGTAGTAGAAATAAACATGACGTTTTTCAGATTTCAATATTAAATTATAAAACGAATGATCGGAAGATACCCTGATTGATTATGGATGACATGACTTGCCATGGCGTTCTCGCTGTGGAGAGGAACTGTGCAGGGTAGAATATTTCTGAATGTTATTAAAGTAATTATACTAATATCATCCAGTTGCTTCAGCTTTGTTTCTGAATATAATTATTATTAAACTCATTAATAAATGTTCATTTAGGAAACTAGGGCTGCCCCCTAATAGTCGACTAACCTTTAGTCGACGAGAAGAGGCTTGGTCGACCAAAATTTTATTAGTTGCTTAGTCGCAGAAAAAAAAATCCACAGGAAGTGGTGAGGTCACGCAGTCCGTAACGGACGGATCGTTAACGGCTGGATTTTGTGGTAATACAGTATATCCAAACACTCACCTATCTTTCATCCACCTCAAATATGGCTTATCATCTGAAATATGTAAGTAGTAGCAACTTTACAAGGCCGCTCAACCTAATGTTAACCTAGAAAAATGTGCGCTATTCAAGTGTCTGAACAGTAGCGCGCTCACAGCATGACAGATGGAGGCGCCGGTGCAGTCACTTGCTCTTAAAATACTCCGTCATTTTGCTCTTACAGATAAGAGTAATACATCTTTCGAATCTGTAAAGCCTCTGTTTATTTGTGTGCACTCACTATAACAACAAACCATTGCGCTTTTGTAAAATAATGGAAGCAAACAGGATGCGTTTTCTGCCGCCTCTGTGAACCGACATGAAAAATATATCTTAAAAATAAAAATTCTCAGATTATGTAATCTGTATGAAACTTGCATGCAGGCGCGCATCCACTACTGTGGAGATGACAAGTCAGTGTCGCCGAATTCATCTCTTAAGCCGAAAACACTAGTTTATCAATAGATTATTAAAATGTTAATGCAGTTTTATCTTACTGTTTTTCCCTGACACATTCATGATCATTACTTCTGCCGGTGTGCTGTGGCAAGTTTTATGCGTGCGCTTGAGCGCTTATTAGGCTGTGTAGGCAATTAAAGGGGTCATATGACGTTGCTAAAAAGAACATTATGTTGTGTATTTGGTGTAATGCAATGTGTTTATTTATGTGGTTTAAGGTTAATAAAACACATTATTTTCCACATACTGTACATTATTGTTTCTCCTCTATGCCCCGCCTTTCTGAAACGCGT
>NW_015647977.1:1482-1827 GCF_001515625.1 Sinocyclocheilus rhinocerous
TGACGGAAATGTTACGCCCCTTACCATACTGTGATGCCGTCTCCCAGCAGGATGAGACTCAGTCCAGCGGCTCTGCTCGTGCACATCCCATCATCGATTCTCTTTTAGCAGTTCAGTCAATGTACTGTTAGGAGTAACTGAATAATTTGGGATATTGGTTTATTTCGCGTCAGAGGGAGTGTCAGGCACGTTTATAAACCGAATAAGAGCCCCCCCAATAATCCTTGAAAGATCACCTTTTTAATGTATGAAACTTCACAAAGCAGTTTTTTCATCTGCAGGAGCCAGTTCTGCCCTTTTCTTCTTTACCTTGCCATAGAATATGGCCGTGCTCACTGATGTAAT
>NW_015647977.1:2092-2594 GCF_001515625.1 Sinocyclocheilus rhinocerous
CAGTGTTGCCACTTGGCAACACATACATTTGAGTGATTTACCAATAACTAATTTTATAAAAACTTTTTTGAGAGGTGAATGTCATCATAACATCATAACAGTGATGTTTCCGATTTTTTTTGTAGAAGTGACACGGACTGTTCCTTGCTTGTTACTGACATTTTAGTTTGCTTTCAGCAACTACCGACAAGAGACGGCAGTCTGTCAGAAATCTCGCCACAGAAAAAAACTGCATGTCATGTGACTTAATCAAAGCACATCATTGGCTAAACTAAGGTCTTCTCTTTCCAACAAAAAAAACGAGAATGTCCTCTTAAAGAGACAGTGGCAAGGAAATGAACACAAAGCGTATGTTGCCATATGGCTACACCATGCGGTAGAGTGTTAAATATAAAAAACTTACTTACAGGCTGTGAGTCAGAAGCGCCATTCTGTCCTTGCAAAGTTGGAACTGCCCCACTTTATACACTGAACAAAATTATAAACGCAACACTTTTGTTTT
>NW_015647978.1:0-1133 GCF_001515625.1 Sinocyclocheilus rhinocerous
CCCTGCCCCTGCCTCCGCTCTACCGTCCTCCTGGATTATATTGAGTTAGGAGCATCTGTCTATGGGGCTATGTCACGAATCCGGTTATGTTATGCATAAACCCAAGTGATAAAAAAAAAAAAAAAAATCTAACAATATGGACCATAAATTCAATATCTTTGTTACTTACTTAGTGGAGATGGGGAAAGAAGTATCCTTAACTGACAGAGCTGGTCACACTTACATGTTCTCTTAAACTAAAAAGAGAAAAAGACATGATTGGTAGGAAACCAGGTACAGTTTGAAAGTTAAAATAATAGACATTTTAAGAAAGAAATCATTTACCTGATGAGAGTGTGTTGACAGTCTGTGTAGTTGGATGGCTGAGGTCCAAAAAAAATCAGAAATGAGCCATCTTTTTTTCTTCTTTTTTTGTGTGTGTGTAGCCTCTATTAGGGATTTACATTAAAACAACAACAACATATTGTGTGAATTAGGTACTTTTTTATTGACGTGAAATTGTAACAAAAAATGTCAGTGCTCTTAACAACAGTTGACAGTTGACATTGAACATGAATAAATACATAAAGAAGTTATGGGACGTGATGCATCTGAAATACACAATTGAGTTTTGAGCTGTCCATTTGATTATGTAAAAACAATAATGTCTACGAAGGCCAAAAGAAAAAATGGACAGAATGTGACAAAAGAGCAACAATATATTGTTGTGACTAGTCCCGGTAAGTCTAACGCAGTATACATAGCAAGGTCTTTTATTTATTTTTATTTTTTTATAATAATTAAAAAGAAAACAAGTAGATAGAATAGAAATAGAATATAGAGTTCTAGAGTTAAATAAAAAAATTCTAACAATATGTATTATAAATTCAATGTCTCTGTTACTTACTTACAGAGAGAAGTATCCTCATCTTAACAGAGCTGCTGATGAAATCATTTACCTGTTGAGAGTGTGTTGACAGTCTGCGTAGTTGAACCTTAAAGAACCCTAAACTCTAACACAAAGAACCATTTCAGCATAAAAGGGTTCTTCAGGATGCTGTGGTTCTAAATAGAACCGTTACTACACATAAAGAACCATCTTTTTTTAGAGTGTATATATATATATATATATATATATATATTTATGTGTGTGT
>NW_015647978.1:1840-2900 GCF_001515625.1 Sinocyclocheilus rhinocerous
CAATAAAGGCATAATCTGAAAAACCAAGCCTTGTGCATTATAGGGAATAATATTCTGAATATTTTACAGTTGTTTTGATGCCTTTAGATCAAATGGTGTTGTCATTTAATGGATTTCTATTATTGCATACATTAAAAGTTGTAAAATTATTATAAAACACATAAAATGGTAATTCCAAAAACGGAGCTTTGTACAATAACAGGGATGTTTTTCCGAACATTTTAGTATTGGTTTTATATTTTAATGTCACGTAGTTAATTTGTTTAATTAATTTAAATCGTTAATTTTTTTTAATTTTTTCCCCTAGAAATTAAGCCTTGTGCCACGTAAAGGGCATATATTTATGTCTATCCGAGTTAGTTTGGGCTCAAAACATAACAGCCGCAAAGAGTTTAGGCTAATTGGCAAAAAAACCCGAATGTATGTTGCAGGGGTTTTCAACCTTTTAGGACATGCGCCCCCCCCAAGTTGGTCTAATTTGTACAATAACAGGGATGTTTTTCCGAACATTTTAGTATTGGTTTTATATTTTAATGTCACGTAGTTAATTTGTTTAATTAATTTAAATCGTGTTAATTTTTTTTTTTTTTTCCCCTAGAAATTAAGCCTTGTGCCACGTAAAGGGCATATATTTATGTCTATCCGAGTTAGTTTGGGCTCAAAACATAACAGCCGCAAAGAGTTTAGGCTAATTGGCAAAAAAAACCCGAATGTCTAATGCAGGGGTTTTCAACCTTTTAGGACATGCGCCCCCCAAAATTGGTCTAATTTCACTCGCGCCCCCCCAACATCCAACTAAGGTGACAGATAGGGGGGCTTGAAACCCACCTAAAAAGGGTTTAGAACCGCCCCTGGTATAGCGTGCGTAATTATACTGAAACATAAATAAATAACCAGTTTACCTGATTTATTGATGGTTGAGCCTGTTTCTGAGATAACAACATGCCAATCCGTGGTTGGATTTCCGACACGGCTAATCGTAAATCATTTTACACTGTCAATAAACGTGACCAGGGTTGCCAGGTTTTCACAACAAAACCCCCCTAATTGCTACTCAAAA
>NW_015647978.1:3057-20696 GCF_001515625.1 Sinocyclocheilus rhinocerous
GGAATAATATTTTGAATATTTTACAGTTGGTTTGATACCTTTATCTCAAACGGTGTCAGAGTTTAATTAATTTAAGTGGGTATAGTATATAAAACATGACAAATATGGATTCAGTACTGTGTATATAAAAACAATAAAGGCATAATCTGGAAAACCAAGACTTGTGCATTATAGGGAATAATATTTTGAATATTTTACAGTTGGTTTGATAGCTTTATCTCAAACTGTGTCAGAGTTTAATTAATTTAAGTGGGTACAGTATATAAAACATGACAAATATGGATTCAGTACTGTATATAAAAACAGTAAAGGCATAATCTGGAAAACCAAGACTTGTGCATTATAGGGAATAATATTCTGAATATTTTACAGTTGGTTTGATACCTTTAGATCAAATGGTGTTGTCGTTTAATGGATTTATATTATTGCATACATTAAAAGTTGTAAAATTATTATAAAAAACATAAAATTGTAATTCCAAAAACGGAGCTTTGTGCGATAACAGGTATGTTTTCCCGAACATTTTAGTATTGGTTTTATATTATAATGTCACGTAGTTAAATTGTTTAATTAATTTAAATGGTTAATTTTTTTTTTTTAATTCCTAGAAATTAAGCCTTGTGCAACATAAAGGGCATATATTTATGTCTATCTGAGTTAGTTTGGGCTCAAAACATAAAAGCTGCAAAGAGTTTAATTGGCAAAAGATCCGAATGTCTAATGAATGTCAAACGTCAAACTAACTTTACCGCCGTGAGTCAGATTGCCCCCCTAGTGGATGGCTAAAGATTTGTTAACTCATATTCATAAATTCTCAAGAGAAAGTCTCTGAATTAACTGATGCTTGCGCCCCCCTTGACAGTTGCTGGCGCCCCCCAGGTTGAAAACCCCTGGTCGAATGAATGTCAAACGTCAAACTAACTTTACCGCCGTCACAAACGGAATACTGCGTCACACGCCATACTCGAGGCCAAGGCTTCATGTGAAAATCGCCTGCCCAATTCAGCCAGCAGTGACTCAGTCCACCACATTTTTATTCGCGGGTTTATTAAAAAAATACAACGAATTTCCATTATTCAGTTAACTTGCTAAAGCGGGAAAATAATGAAAAGAGAGTCCTCCAATGTAGCCTATCGCGACAAGTTAAGAAGATGAGTCGCGGCTCGCGAGGGGCTTAAATATCATAGAAATGAATTTAGCCCAAAACGTACTTATTCTATCCACTAAAATAATAAGACAATACAAATTAAACGAGAAAATATTAATGATTAAATTTGTATATTTTATTCATAGCGCAGACAAAATCATGATTGGCTCAGTTCTTTGCAGGTTGCATAGCTATCTGGTTGTTACCCCCTTATTGCCCAAACGTAACACATTGTTTCCTTTACCTACATGTACGTTCTTTATAAGTACACTATATTTACAGAAACGTACACTGTAAATTCAGTATAGGCCTTACGTAGTTCTTCGTGGGTTGTAATCTTAAGCGTTACCAGTTTATGTATTGTGTATCTGCAAATGCAATACACATGCAGTGTAGGCCTACCAAACGATTATTATTATTTTATGTCATCAAAGACATCTAATAGCCTATAAACAAGTTTCATTTTATTGTGTCCAATAAATAACCTTTAAAGGAACGAAGAAAAAAAAAAAGTATTTCCCCCAGAAACATTTAATAACAAGTGTCGATTTGTTTGTATGTTCGTTTAACATTGCTATTTAAAATATTCAAAACATTTGAATAGGTTTGGTACTTTACAAAGGAATCTCCCGTATACATTCCTTTCCTCCGATAATGATGTCATACATGACTCACATTCCTAATTTGAAAGCTAATGATTAGGCCTACCTAAAAGATTATAGCCTATATAAACGCAAACTCGGGAGACACGAGTAATAACAGTATAATAACTCCTCGTTGCTCCTCCTCCGTGGGGCTGAGGGGAGGTTCACACACTGAAATCTGATACATGTGCCTACAGATGAACTCTCCTCCTCCTCGTGAGTTTATCCTGATCGCACGCTCAGTCCATGCGAGAGAATCGGCTGGTATAAATGGAGATATCTCGCGAGCCGTGCTTGCTTCTGGATTTCTAGAGCCCAAACTGAAAGAATGATCTTATTTCACAGTGCCGATCACACGCTGGTGCTTTATGTACTTTATCATTTCTTTATTAATAATCTCTTTTGAGAATAGCTCTAACCGGTTGGACTGAAGTTTTAAAGCAATGGATCCAGTAACGAGGTGGACACCGAAACAGGTTGTTGACTGGATGAGGGGTGAGTTTTGGATTTAGTCCCTGCATAATATGTATGCTGCTTGTAAAATTTTGAGATATAAATGGTCTCTCTCGGTTTAGATAGCCAGTGTAAGAATCTGGAGCGAGTGCTTTGTTTATCTGCACTTTCGATGAAACCAAGATTAGCGTGTCAACAATGTTCAAGCACAAACAAAACAAACTTGTATGTTTAAAGAAACTCATGATCCTATCGTGTGGCAGAAAAAGAAATGCATTTATGAAAAGAACATCCCGCTGTACTGCACGTTTTTGATTGTTATGTACGCATGTTAATGTTAGAGTTACAAAACCTATAAATGACCTAAATGATGCAAAGCACAATAAAAATATTATAATAGTTAGGGATGCATTTTATCGGACATTGGCTGATTAAAAACAGCCGATGATTAGAGCCGACTATATCCTGTCAGTCAAAAGGAGGAGGAAAAACATGTCCGACTTCAAGTTGTGTGTTAAGAAAATGTTCTCGTGTTGAATTTAGGGCTGTCAGAGTTAACACGATAATAACACATTAATGCAAACCTGTTTAAAAGAGCGCTGTTAACATATTAATCATTTGTTACATTGCACTTATTTTGCACTACATGTCTTTACATTGTACATATATTTAAAAACTATGCCTGCATGTAACTACATGTGTAATTAATTTCTGTAATTATGTCAGATTACAACATAACGAATCATACCATAAAACCTGTCTCTAACTTTTCCAGTATCCCACCTCAATTGCAGAATTTTGTGATGATATATGCTAAATATAGAATGCAGAAATGCAGTCAAGTAACTGCAGAAAAGTTTCTGAACTTGTGTATTTGTTTTTGTTAATCATTAATGATGTAAATTTCTAACAAAGATCTCATTCAAAAATGAATTGATTTCCAAACCATGACATCTAATAGATGTGACAGTGATATTTTAAGATATTATGGGGAAAAAAGATAATCTTAATCAACCTGGGGATGGGTGAAATTGTGAAAGATTTACTTTGCAAAAAGTATGGTAACAATTACTTGCTACTTTTTCACAGACTGCACAAAGTTACCTTGCTAACCAATCTCCAAAAGCACATCCCTCTACAGTGACTCTTTCAAATATTTTCATTAGAGATGCACCGATCGATCGGCCAGGGATCGGAATCGGCCGATTTCCCTTATGATCGGCCCGGATCGGTGATCGGTCGGTCAGTCTCACTTCTTTCCGATTCCGAGCCAATCCGTTTTGTTACCAGCGGCACAGGCAATAACATCAGCTGCGCATTCTCGCTCTCTTCTCTCCGACGACCCCTTCTCTCTCACACACGTCTCATTTGCTCTGGTTAAATAGTGCTTGTATTGTGCATTAGTCATTCCCGCAGGTTTCGTGTTTATACCAAACGTGCGCGCACCACCACTGATCTATATTAGTGGAGCGCACAACAAAGAACAAAAGACAAAGAAAATCATTTTCTGCTCTTGACTGAATACGTTTTTCTAACTTTAATGGTAAGCATTAATCTGTATTTAATTTTTACAATGAAGACTACAGAAATTAAAGTAATCAAATCTAAAATAACACTGGATGTGTTATTTTACATTTGATTACTTTAATTTCTGTAGTATTTCTTACCTGAATAAAAACTTACTTAACCTGAAAAACTTTCATAGTTTCATAGCTCTCTTTATTCTATTGCATTTATTTGTGCTGTTGTTTGCCATTTTTTTAGTTGTTCTTATTTTATTACTGACTTTTTACTTGTGTTTTTTTTATGAAAATAAAACTTTGCGTTGAAGAAAAGTAGATTTTTGTTTGTATATGCTGTCAATTATAGTTCTTAGAAAGAAAATCGGAATCTGCAAAAATCGGTATCGGCAGATCACACTAACGAATCGGAATTTGGAATCGGCCAAGAAAATTGCAATCGGTGCATCTCTAATTTTCATATCTGTAAACTTGAATGGCAGGAATATATTTGTTAAAGAACATTTTGCTAATTTGATAAGTGTCACAAAGTGTTGCAGACGGACAGACATGATACACGATAGTGTTGCTTTCGTCAACGAAAATTATGACTAAATATCGTCATCAATGAACCTTTATCACGTGACGAAAACGAGACCAGACGCAACGTAAATGCTGGTCATGTGACGATGACTATAATTAAATGTATAATGCAATATTGTTGACGAATAAAAACGAGACTAAATGTGGTTTACAAAATAAAAACTATGCTAAAATGTCTCTTAATTTTAGACTAAAACTCAAATTAAAACAGGCCGCCAAAAACAACACTAATACACGATCAAATATCCAACAGAAAGTCTTTAATAATAAAGCATGGGTAAACAGGACAGAAGGTAGTAGACAACACTCGTAACGCAAACGAGACCGAACCCTGAACACAGGAAACTAAAGGGAAAACTTCGGAAGGGGTCATCGGATGCCCATTTTCCACAAGTTGATATGATTCATTAGGGTCTTTAATGAAAAGTCTATAACATACTTTTTGTTTAAAATTTCTCAATGGTAGTGTAAAACAATAACCTTTTTACCTTGTCAAAATGAGCTCTGCAGACATCACCCGGTTTTGTTGCATGTTGCTTTAATTGCTAATGAGCTCTGCTCACCCCGCCCCTCTCAATCGTGTGAGGTCACACAGACAAGAAGCTGAGAACAGCCTGATTTGAAACAGGGGATATTATTTTTAGTAGGGATGCACCGATACCGATACTGGAGTACGAGCTCCTGTACTCGTACTTGTACTCGTTAAAATGCCCCGATACCAAACGCCAATACCACACAGCATGTGATAAGCGCCATATTCAAACAAAGAAACACCGACAACAGAACAACAGACAGCAGAAAGGAGTTAAGGGCGTCTACTACGAAGTATATGTATGCATGCAATGAATATAATGTTAAACATTCGGTATTAACACATGTATAGCTGATGTGCGCGAGTTGATAAACAAAGCACGCTGAGTGGATTGAGCACGCGGCGGCGCAGATGCGCGAGCTTGTCGAATTAATATACCTTTCTCACAGACATCACTGGAAAGTTTGTAGGAGTACTGGAAAAAGTGGTATCGGTGCATCCCTAATTTTTAGGGATTAAATGAAAAACCACTGGGTGGATTTTTATCATCATAGGATGGATGTGTACACACACAAAAAAAGTAAAAGTGTAAAAGTGAATTTAGCATCCGATGACCCCTTTAAATACTAACAAAACCAAGGTTAATGGCAACCATTTGAAACCATAACTAATCAAATCATAAACCATGACAACAACTGACAAGCGGGAAAAATCAAACAAAGGCAGACAGGAACTAAAGAATACAAACTAAAAGTCCATGAAACTGAAACTAACTGAACATAATGGTGACAAGTTGGGTTAGGCTACCAGTGATGTGAAACCAACAAGTGTACCTTTTCTACTGTATTAATGCTTTAATCTTATGTTTTCCATCCACGTAACCACAACACCATATGTGAACCCTTAGATCTTGGTATCACCTTATGGTGTCTTCATGAGATTCTCGTAAATATTTAATGGAGACTCTCTGTTGAAGTTTAAATAGAAGAGGTGCCTGGAATTTCCTGTTCTCTTCTTTAATTTGACGGGAATGTATTTTTGTAGTGTGCAGAATAGGAGTGTTTTATTTTTCTTAAAGACAATGCAGACACAAATACAGAATTTTATGGCATTTATCCTTTCTCATACATTTCCATTCCAACACACTCTACTTTTCCACACAAGACCTTTGATCCCACTTTGAAAATCTGTTGACATTTGCATGAATCCATCCTCCGTTTATAACAGCACTGAGTTGACAAGGTGTGAGCCTGCTGGTTTTTGCATTCAGAACTGAACAACACAATGTGAATCTCCCAGATGCTGTAGCTTTGTAGTGCCAGCATAAGAGCAGAGATCTCTATAAACATGCAGCTTAACGCAACAGGGGTAACGTAACCTCAGATAACACATCACACACAGTTCACTGCCCCTCCATGGGTGCTTAGCCAGGTAGAAAGTTGGACAGGACACCGTGGGTTCACTGCGGCAAAAGGCTAATCCTCAGGAACAAATGGAATGCCTATTAAATACACAAGTTCAAGGGATAGAAATTAGTTCTGGGCAAAGCTAGAGTTTAATGACCATATTCAGTTCTTTAGAGAGTTCCTTTATTATGTGTAAAATTGAAACTTCATGCCATTAAAAAGATCTGTCACTATATACTCACCCTCACGTTATTACACACCCAAGACTTCGGTTCATCTTAGAAACACAAATTAAGATATTTTTAATGAAACTTGAGAGATTTTGGTCCTTACCTTGAAAGTCCATTCCACCAAAACATTAATGCTTGGATGCAAAAATGAGATTTTTTTAAACCCATTTTATCATCAACCAGGTGAAAAGGCCCTGATATACTCACAACAAAGTTATTTTTTCTTCTTTGCTTAGAGGTTAGAAGTTGGAAATATCTTAGCAGTGGTGCACAGTTTGCAAAAATCCCATTGCCCCCTATTACTGATTGCACTGTTTAGATGAATATATAAATATGTGCTGCTCTCAATGACAAAATAAGTACACAACAAAAATGACTGTGGTGAAAAATAGCAGTTAAGAAAGCATCTGATCATAGCAACCGTGGATATGTTTGCACCAGCTCTAGAATTCGGCACTCCAGTCAAGTCACTTCATGTTTATTTGTACTGCAGCTTTACCGTATTAAGCATGAAAAATGGTGTCACATTCAGTTAGAACTACAATTTCAATTTCTACTATAAAGCAGCTCGCCAGTGTTCTTGTTTTTACTTGCGACTGAAAAGAACAAATGAATGGGATTTCCACATCAAAGAAGGCAGAGCCACATAGCCACGCCTACCTATTATGTATTCGCCAAAGACCAATGGTAGTTCAAAGGTGTTTACCAGTTGGAGAAAATCTTTGAGGAAAGTATGAATCAATCGCCAAATGGACTGATTTGGATTGAAATGACGTCACATCAGTTTGACATAATTGCAAAACCCATTACAAAAACCCATTGGAAAAGAGAACCCATTGCAAAATGGTCCTGCGAGTTTTAAGACGGCTGCAATTTGTGGGGTCATTCATGTCCGTAGCACAAATGATATGAGAATTAGAAATAGTGTTGCTTGTGGTTTCAGTCTTTGCAAAAGCATATCTTTATAAATGTTCTATTAATGTATTATAACAATTATACTAAACAAACAAACAAGGTTAGTTCAGTTGACTGCACTGATTGACAGGGTTGCTGTAGTTCTCTTCCTTTGGTGTGTTTCCACTGCTCATGAAAAAAAAAAAAAAACACAAAAGAATTGGGTCTCCCATCGCACAGTGTAAAGGTCACATTATAATACCCCTCTCATCCAGCACCTGCATTTGGGTAAACAGAGGAAGGGTGTTACTGTGCATGCACAGACAAAGACCAAGAACTGCATCAGGGCATTATGGGAAATCCTACTCTCGCCTTCATGTGGCCACTGCTGTAAAAAGAAAAAAAAGCCATACCTTCATTTATTGAGTCTTTGTTCATTGCATACTTGTGTATGATCAGGCAAATGTCTGTATCCTGACAAGGTTAAAAATGATTTGCTTTGTATTTAAACAGTTGGGATTTTTTTTAGGGAAAATGAATGTACATATTGCTAAAAGACCAGTCCAGCATGTCATCTCAATAAATGCATGTACATGCTTGACATCAGTCTCATGTGCATCCGTCAGAGGGGTTTGTGTTATTGTAAGATACGAGAGTAACAGCATCACAGGGTTGAGTCAGTCGCTCATGCTGTCATTCACTGAGAACAGCTTGGTGGATGTGACTCATCTACAGCATTACCTTTCACATGCTTTGAAAGACACCAGCCATAATATCCTTTGTCCATTCTCTCAGTATTCACTCAGGATCTATTCATACGTTCATAACATATTAATTTACTGTATTTTTATACTGAAGTTTAAGGAGTTAACTTGCATAACTTCAGTGAAACTTAATATGTCACTAGAGTGCTGCATTCATGCACTACAATTGATTAGTAAATGAAGACTTTGTTACATTGTTGTGTCTAAAATAAATTTTTCTAGGGAGAGAGTTAGCAGACTTGCAGCACTATCTTCAACCCTTTGTGACCTGTAGGGTAGGCTTGCCGCGATAGACGGTGGTGACGGTGATACCGGTGTTAAGCCGCAACACCGGTTAAGTCACTTGCCCAACGCGGCACCGACCCCCACCGTCGTTTTGATTTTTTATAGTAATAAAAATCATTTAGTTCAGTAAAAGAACAGACACTACAATTAAAAACTGAACACGGCTGCTCAATGTAGCGTGCCGAACGACAGTCGCATCACAGATCAGATTTAGTTTCTCCAGTGAGGAGATCTTGATTCGAGCTGACTGACACAGGGCTCTACAGTGCAACCATTTCAGTCGCATTTGCGACTGAAAACTACTGCGTGCTACTATGAAATTTCTAGGAGCACCAGTGCGACTGACCCGATCATCATCATACTTGTGATCGCTGAGGGGAGCTTCAAAGCTTTCTACGTGTCTGCCGCTAATTCGAAAGTGAAAGTAAAATGTGCACGGTGCTTTTAAGTTATTTAAAAGCGGAGGAAAAGAGGGAAAATTCAAACAAACTAAAAACGAACAATTGCTTTACGCCGAATTGCCGCTATTTCAAAGTGAAAGTAAAATGCGCACGCTGCTTTTACAAGCTATTCAAAAGCGAAGGAATGCGAGGAAAAAAGGGAACACCTCCGCCCCCGCGGTGATACCGGTATTACCGGTGTTGTCACACTTCAATTAAGCGGTGGGAAAATTTCGTCACCGTCACAACCCTACTGTAGGGCTGGGTGGTATTGTGGCATGTGATATGTACGGTGCTTTTAAGTTATTTAAAAGCGGAGGAAAAGAGGGAAAATTCAAACAAACTAAAAACGAACAATTGCTTTACGCCGAATTGCCGCTATTTCAAAGTGAAAGTAAAATGCGCACACTGCTTTTACAAACTATTCAAAATCGAAGGAATGCGAGGAAAAAAGGGAACACCTCCGCCCCCGCGGTGATACCGGTATTACCGGTGTTGTCACACTTCAATTAAGCGGTGGGAAAATTTCGTCACCGTCACAACCCTACTGTAGGGCTGGGTGGTATTGTGGCATGTGATATGTAAATATTAGTGATACAACAAATTAATTCTTTAATAGAAGACAGATACCAAATTGAACGTTTCAGTTTAACTGAAAAACTGAAAGGGAAGGTTTAATTAATAATCAATTAAGTAATCACATTTATTTAGTAATCAAGTAAAAACTGAGTTGCATATAAACATTTAAATTTCACACAAGTTAGTTTTATATCAACTTTTTAATTATACAATGTTTCAACTCCAATTTGTTGTTGAAATATAAACATTTAAACAGTAATAATAACTTCTTTTATTCAAAAATGCATTAAATAATAAAGACAACATTAAGTAACCAAAACATGAATATGTAATATAGTGTATACTGTATTCATCAAAATGCTCCTCTTTGGAGTTATGTTTTTTCTTGCTAACTCACAAATTATGGACCCTGGCTTTGTAAATGTAAATATTGTTTACAAGCTGTTTTATTGACATTGTTCTGCAGTTGAAACACTGAGTGATTACATGAGACATGATACATTTCAGTAAGTTGTACTGTTTCTTTCAACACTTTTGATGTTCATTCATGTTTATTTCAAGCTATAACTAGTAGCTATAGCACTTCTTAGAACTGTAGAGTGATGACAACTGCAGATTTGTGATGATCCATCTAGTACATTCAAATCAAGAAACTAGTTTCATTTTACTATTTGCTTTATTACAAAGATTTGCAAGTGGGCTTAAAATATGCTGATAATGGAAACATGCAAAGAGCAAAATGATTTTTTTCTTGATGAATTCTCCATTTATTGTATTTTATTATTATTATTGTTGTTGTTTGTTGTTGTTGTTGTTACCAACACATTTATGGTGGGTGAAGTTTGCAGCATGTCAACAAATGAGCATGTGGTGCATACACATGCAGTTATATCACGTTCCATTCTGGCATCTTGTGCAGATAGTACCAAGTGAAGGTAAGCAGGTTTACTTTTTATCTAGTTATGACATGAGCTGAAAGATTGAATTTAAGTTTGCAGAGAGAGGACTGGTAACTTCCTGGACAAGAAAACCATGAACAACTGAGGAATTTGCTGTTCCTCACCTATCAAAGCTGTCAAGTCATTCAAAGTGAACACATTTTAGGTGCTGAGTTTGGATCGCTTATAAAGTACACCATCTTTATTTTCACATTGCAAATATTTTTGAGGATAGGAAGTTATAGCATTTCACCAGCTTTTTGAGAGGCATATTAAAACGTTTGCCTTCCTTCCGTATTCCACCAAAATAAAAGCATGCCTGTATCAAGGTTGCCAGGTTTTCACAACAAAACTAGCCCAATTGCATTTTGAGGGGGTCCCCGGTAAAAATTGTGTTCCGGGTTTCCCAGTAAAATTCGCATTTCAGGGGCTAAATATCGCGTTATTGGGGTCGCTTCAAGCCGTGGACATGAAAAACAACCCATGGCAACAGTGGTAAAGTAGCCCAATTCCGCGGGAAAACCGCAGACTTGGCCTGTATGTCGAGATATGCTGCAAGAAAGTAACAAAATGAAGAGAGAACTGTACAAAATGATTGCACTTCAACATAATTGGCATTCAGCTCTTGTTTTGGGCTAGTATCACTATTTTTTCTGTAGTTTTGAGAAGTGCAGAGCATCCATAATGTCGTTGCCCATGGAGAATTGAAGAAAAAAACTGTAGTATTTCTTTAAAATTTATTATTGCACTTTAGCTCCTTTCAGCAGGAAGATCCACAACCACCCAAAGAAAGGGCAACACATTCCTTTGAGGTTTATGTTGTCTTCTGGCTCTCATTACACTTTTTACCCTATACTGGGTATGTTTGCAACCAGCAAGTTGAAAAATGATGCAGGAATTTCATAATTGAGATGTTTTCCATTGGTTCAGTACATGTTCTATGCTAAAATAAGGGTGTGACAAGGTAGTTGTTAAGATATGGGGGTAACATGGGAGGTTTGTCTCTGTAATTATGGTTTGGCAGAAGGTGATGTGGCAGAGTTTGGTAAGGGTAGACCCAGTCACAGATGCCTTTTTGTTTTCAAAGCTACTTCTGATTACAGGTCTCTCAGACTGACTTTCATGGTGTCTGCGCTGTTCAGCCACAACAATTACTGTATAAGGAGTTAATGAGGAGATTTTGGCAAGCGTGAGAACACTGAGCGGCTCATACAGGTCTGTCTATGAATGGCTGCTGGGCAGAAACCACACAGTTTCTGTGTGCAGACTAGTGGAATGCGTGAAACCACCTGCATTGTATTATTATGTAAATCATGCCATAATTTTTAAAGAAGTGCTCGCAAGCGTTAGCAGAAAAATTTAAATCAGAAATTGCAGCACTAAATGGGAAGCAAAGTAGGGAAGTCCCACCAATTACCTTAAGCTCAATCTAGTCAAAATATATGAGCACAGGTAGTTTACTCACTAGAAAGTTTCATCTTTGTCCAGTGTCTGTGCTATTTCTTTTTCAGGAATAATGACCAGTAAAATGGCTGTCAAAATGTCAACGTTGTTGTTGCATCCTCCAGTAGTTTGTTGTTGTTCTGTCTCCTCCATTCCTTCTTCAGCTGTGAAACAATAGCCGGGGCTGAGGACAAATAATACTAGACGCATGCACAGGCTAGAAAGCACAATTGGTTTATTCCAAAAGTATACCTCAGTTTTGACGTGAATGCTTATGGCGCTTTTCCACTGCGTGGTACGACTCGGCTCGGTTTGCGTTTCCACTGCAGTCTAGTACCGCTTTAGAGTGGGCGGGATTATTCACATGTCGTTATAGTTGCGCCGCCTATACTGCCGCGACTCCTGAAAAACCTTTTCATTCCGCATTGCCCCATCAAGCTCTCGCTGGATCTGCTCCTCTGCTATCAATGAGAGGAACGTCTGTACTTCCTCAACAGACAACGAAACAGCCATTTTTTGGTTGTTAAAAAAAGGTGCGCTTGTTCGAAACATTTGCGTTAGATCCTTCGCTGACTGTGCTGATTTAAATCTAGCGGTTCTGTTGTGTCTCTGTGTCGCAAGTTCAGTGACGCAGGTAGTGACGATTCTCTCCGGCCAATCAGTGATCAGCAGAGTTTACACGTCACGTTTTGGTAACGGTACGGTTTGCTTGGAACCTCAACTGAGGTGGTACTGAAAAAAGTACCAGGTACCAGGTACTGTACGCAGTGGAAAACCCCCCAAAACTGAACCGTACCATGTCGTACCATGCATTGGAAAAGTGGCATTAGTGTACATGTTCAGTCGAAAGCATAGTCTTTTAAAGTATACTCTAATTTGAGTGCACTTTAACGTTTCATCTTTGTCCAGTGTTGGTGTTATTTCACTTCAGGAGTTGACCGATAAATGTCTTTGTACTCTTTTTAAACCCGTGTTGAAAAATGCCCTAACCGCCCCCTCACATGCTCTTGCTTGTCAACATAATTTTTTTGTTCTGGTCTCCAGTAGTTTCATCTCTTCTGTTTCTTCTTAAACTGTTAAACAATAGCTGGGGCTAAGGGCAAATAATAGATGCAAACTACAAATTGAGTGCACAAAGAACATTTGGTTTAAGCTCAAAGTATACTTCGGTTTTTTTGTGCTGTATTGTATGTAAAGCCGAACATGTAACGTAACCAAACATGAGTTGTTAGTATCTCTTAACACAAACAGTTATTGTTGTTGCAGTCTCCAGTACTCTTTTTTTTTTTTTTACTATGAAACAATGGGACAAGACAGCGTCACCATTTTGTGGACCAACTAATTAGTGCAAAAGATGAACTAACAGTATATGGGGTTAGAAGTTAGAAGATACTTTTTTATAAATTGTATAAATCAAGGCTGTGTGTATTAGAGCCCGACCGATATATCGTTTTGCCGATATTATCGGCCGCTTATATCGGTATTGGTCCCAAAAAACCCATATCGGTCGGGCTCTAGTGTGTATACGTTGCTCTGCTGATGACGAAATTCATACCATGTGCATTGTACACATACACATAAATACTGAAGTAACATTGGGCTTTATTGTTATAGAGATTGCGGATTGAAATGCATATTGATCAGTCATAATTTTGCATGCATGCATTTTTATCCATGTGCTATAACATTTTTTCAAAATTATATTATGTTGATTTTTGCACATTTTGCAACACTTTCAAAGTGGAATGTCAAGGGAGTGTCACTAAAAGTATGTTCAGTTTTATCCAAAACTGATGAACATGAATCTGGTCGTGTTTTATTACGCTGGTTGTTGTTTGTATTGGAAATGTTGTGTCCAGTGAGTGACACTAAAATGTTAATGCTCTATCAAGAACAGACCATATACCCTTAACCAGGGCCCGTATTCACAAAACATTTGATCTTACCGCTAAAGAGTTCTCCTAAATAGCAGTAAAAGTTATCTTAAAACCTATTCACAAAGCTGCTGAGACAAACTTTTACTAAGGAATAGAGAGACTTCTTAAGCTAAGAGTAAGGGCGGGGTTGACCTCGTTGCTATGGATGATGTCAGCATGCTTACTAACTATGCACACAGTGATTGGCTGATAGGGGAGGGGTCTCTGTCAGAGATTTATTCATAGAAATATTGTAGAGCGCAATATTATGTTGCCATATTCAAATAAAGATTTTAAAATGCAGGTGTCATATGTTCAGCTAATTGTCAGCCTCTTACAGGTATGCTTCTCGTAAGCAATTAGTGAATATGCATATAAACAGCCTTTTAATTAACAGAGTAGAATAATCATGGCTGATAGTAAGACATGCAAGCATAAAAGAAAACCAACCTGGAAGCAAGAACAGCTGTTACTTCTTGCCCAACTGGTTAATGAAGTAAGTAAATTTTATTTATAGAGCACATTTAAATTCAGTGACCAAAGTGCTGAACAAAACAATCATAAAATACAGTAAAATATAAAATAAAACAGAATTTGAATTTAAAAAAACGAAAACAAGGATATAATCAAAGGAAAGTTTGGAGTTGGGATAACCTCCAAAACCAAAGGCGATACCTTTTTAAAACCTCATTATTGTTAAATGTTTCTAAAATGTTTATGTTCTGAGGCAGATTGCCGCCAACAGCCATTTTAGTATAGTTTGTGGTTTGGTCTTAGTGACTTAGTTAGGACTGACACGCCCATTATTTTTAAGATTTTCTCTTAAATCAGCGAGTTATGAGTTACTTTTAGCCCTAAGATGTTTTGTGAATACGGGCCCTGATCCTAATCCTAACTGATAGTGATAACAAAAGCAAACATGACATAAAAAACCCATTTGCTGAAGCAACCATGCCATTTTAGCTTACTTCTACAAGTCTTTGAGCTGTACCAGGTGAGCTACAGAGCAAGTTTACGTAATCAGAAAAGCCATACATATAGATCTGGTTATGTATGTAAACATTAAAATGTATTAGTTTACAAATGGGTCAAAGACGTTAAGATGTCCGCATCAAAAGAAATTGACAAAAGTGATTTTATGTCCATAGAAAGCACATTAAATGTAAGTAAAGTGTCTACTTTTAAGGTTTCAAATACGTTTTTGGAGAATAAAATGTCAAAATTTGGTTGAAATAATGTTACATTGTCATTCATTGTAACACAATATTTTTAATGTAAAAATTCAAACAACATGCTTATTCTGACTTGTATATATTAAAATATATAAAAGAATAAGGGAGCATATTAAATTTTATTGTGTTTTAAATGAGTAAACAAATTCTTACTGACAATTGGGCAAAACCTAGGATAGTGGCAAATTTTAAAAATGTAAAATTACAACTAATTAGTATTTGGGGTGAAAGTAATTAGTCTTTTAATATGTCATAAATTGATTTTTGTTGTAAATATGCCTGACAAGATTGTTACACTAAATGACATTTTAGTGGGTGTCTTCTGTAAATCAGGGAAAAATGTATGATATATATTTTTTTGCTCAGAAAAACAAAGACAGAAAAACTTTTTTGGGGTGGGGGGTTTAAGGGGGCAACAACAATTTAAACCAGTATTACACTTATTTTTTATATGCTTAAACCCATTTTCGTCTTTGACCCAAATACATTTTACAGAGATAATTCTTAAACTCACTGACCCAGAGCTAGTCCTCCTTCTTGTCAGTTAATTCTGATAGAGATGATGTTTGTAACCCTTAGCAAACCTGTCAGTTAAGTTTCCTGTCCCTGAAGGTCTTTTCCAGTTCTTTTCCACCCTGTCTTTTCATCTAAAATGACAAACAGGATAGCAAAAGTAGCTATTTGGCCCAGAGCATCTTCTTAAAACCTGTCATTCTAAAAGCTTTTTGTCCCTCTTGTCTCTTGTTTCAAGAATGAGGGGTGAAAAAAACCTTATCCAGCTGCCTTTCTTTTCTGTGTGGATTTCTTAAGCTGAACTGCAGGCACATTTGCAAATCAGATGGACAGTATTGATTGTTATACAAGCTGCTATAATCCAATCAATACAACTGACTGACGTTATCATGTTAATTTTGTTAGTTTGAATCTCAACTCCAGCAATATTAGATCCAGTCTCTTTACCAGATCTTGTAAAGATATCCGTTTTATCTGATACCCAAAATCAGATCAGCAAGTCTTGTGTGATAACAAAAAGCAGTCCTTTGTCTGGTACCTGAAACTATATTGACAGAGAGGTTGATGGAGGAAGCCAGGAAAGAGCAGAAAGCAGGAGACGAAGTGATGATTTAAGAAGAAAAAAAAAAAAGGAGCAGGGTTTATTAAATAATCTGAGTATTGAGAATCCCTAGATCCTTCCATTTTTAGGAGGTACCAAATCTTGACAAATGCAACAGAATTTAATAGGGCTGCACAATAAATCATATTTTAATTGTGATCACAATTTCTGCTTCTCTCATTTTAATAAGCATAATTGTCTGCAATATTTGTGTGCTGTTTATTTTGCTCTGAAAGGTTTCATTTTAATTTTTACATTTTAATCTGAAAACACGGCAAACATGTAAATTGGAGTTTAGCGATCTCTCTGCTCAAATAAATATAGGATTTCTTTGGCACGGTTATTTGTGCTATTTGCTGCGACTAAATCTGCGAGCAATTCATGTGAGTTGATGTTCTCTTGATTTGTGCTTATATGTGAAAGTGCAATAATTCTGATGAAATTGTGATTAATAGTCGTGATTATAGTTTTTGAGCAAACACAATCATGGTTAACAGTTAACCATAACCGTGCAGCTCTAGAACTTACCACACAGCACCTGCATATTCTATTTGATTTATGATTTTTTACACTAACCATATCTCTGCTGTGCTCTGTTTACCTCCTGTGACTTTCTGTTTACGTATTTGGTTGTTGCATCTAATGAGAGGTTTCACGCACAAAGGATATTTTCTAATTATTGCCTTCACAATAACAAAGTCTATCGAGATTGTGCACCATTGTGGAATTCCCACAAAGGGCGACCGCCCAAAAACAATGGACATTCCTTCAATCCCAACAGGTTTGCTGGAAGTCTCAATAGAACGAGCGAGAGTTCCAGTGGCAGTGGCTATTGTACACCCTGCATATGAGGACACGGAGTATGTGTGGAGAGGGAGGTCAGACTCCCACTGGGAGGCCCTTCATTCTGGATGGTGGAAGGGCTTTCTCTCTCATGTAATCAAACCCCTGAGAACCACAGCCTGCCATTCTGTTGACATGGGGCCTGTGTGAGCGAGACTTACGCCATGAGACTTGCAGAGAAGGGTTGCCTCTGCATTGTACAGAGAGCTGGGGGCACATTAGAACAGATGTGCAGGTTTTAGTTTCAGAGCACAAGGTGTTGGGTTTATTAGTGAACATCAAAGTCTGTTAGAGCAAGAGCCAGATTTGCAAAAACATGACTATATAGACTGAGCCAACTGTGTAATTATCCAATTTTGATCAGAAACATGATACTTTAACAAGTCTCGGACAAAAGAAACTGTAGAGAAAAAACGTGGTGTAGTTGAGCTGTGTGTTTTTTTTGTAATAGAGATTTTCTAGGTGAAAAAGACACCCAGGCCCCTGCTTTTTCTGCAGTGCGATCCTCAGGGGCTTCATTTATAAAACACCCATATGATCAGATTTGAGCTTAAAGAGGTCATAGAATGCCCATTTTCCACAAGTTGATATGATTCTTTAGGGTCTTAATGGAAAGTCTGTAACATAGTTTGGTTAAAATTTCTCAATGGTAGTGTAAAAAAAAAATTGTATACCCC
>NW_015647978.1:26863-48219 GCF_001515625.1 Sinocyclocheilus rhinocerous
GAGAGACTGTTTACTTTAGCCGCATTCATCGTGAAACTTGCTAATTAGCACGTTATTAGGAAAGGCGATTTGCAAAGATTCATTAAAAAACCTTATACTCACTTCTTCTGTGGGTGAAGCTGGATCACGAATGATTCTCGCGAACATAGACGCATTTATGTAGATCGGGGGAGCATTCTCTTCAAAAACAAATGTAGCCTAATCCACTGCGTCTTCAGCCGCTCAGATATCAGGAGTAAATGACGACTGCTATGTTCATTATTACATCCAACAACAGAACACCTCAATCGCTTAGGAGTCATTCTTGTCTACATCTGCTCCAGCAAAAACATGACTATATAGACTGAGCCAACTGTGTAATTATCCAATTTTGATCAGAAACATGATACTTTAACAAGTCTCGGACAAAAGAAACTGTAGAGAAAAAACGTGGTGTAGTTGAGCTGTGTGTTTTTTTTGTAATAGAGATTTTCTAGGTGAAAAAGACACCCAGGCCCCTGCTTTTTCTGCAGTGCGATCCTCAGGGGCTTCATTTATAAAACACCCATATGATCAGATTTGAGCTTAAAGAGGTCATAGAATGCCCATTTTCCACAAGTTGATATGATTCTTTAGGGTCTTAATGGAAAGTCTGTAACATAGTTTGGTTAAAATTTCTCAATGGTAGTGTAAAAAACATTTTATCCTACATCAGGTGAGGAACAAATTAGGATTTATAAAGACTTTAATTTCTCATGCGGACAAAAACTAAAGAGCATAATAACTTTCTGCTACTCGTAAGCCAGTAATTCAATTAATTCTATTGTTTATGCTAAGAGTATGTATTAATTGTTTAATATGATTTCTACATTTATTAAATGTTGAAATAAATATGCATTCATTTAATTATATGTGCAAATGAGCAGCATTTTAACTACTTTTCAATAATTACTGAAATTCATTCATTTATATTAAAGATTTCCTGAAAATAATATTATTATTTAACATTTTTCGAAAGCATGCTTGGATTTTCTTGCCCATTGATGATGAATGTTGAACTTCTGAACAATAAAGAGATTTTTGTGGGTGTTCTTTAGGTGGAGGTGATGCATTTGTACACATTGCGCTTGGATTTAGGATGAATTGCAATTTATAAGAGAGATGCCTTTTGAAAAATCTTTGTGCATACTGACTTTTTAAATCGTTCATAGGAATATTTCAGAAACGGTCATATGTTCACATTTAGGATCACTATACACACTCCATTATAAATGAGGCGCCAAGATCATATCAATCCATTAAATCACTGTATGTAAATGTATCCTCTTTTAAAAAGTATAGAGCTCTTTTACATAGAAGTGTAAAAGCAACATGAAGCAAAACTAACCTCTTTAAAATGTATTGATTATCTGTAGACACACTTTGTCCAAGATTTTTCATTGCTGCACTAGCTGAAATAGCAGTGTTGAGTTATAGACATTTTAGGATGTATCCTTAGTCCTGCCGGAAACAGCTTTTCACAATAGCAGTGAAACACGTGGCTTCAATCTTTGAGAACATTTCAAATACTCTCTTTGTTCACCTCACAGTATACACTAATACTCTACGATTTTATGTTGTGTTCTTTTTTTAATTGATTTCTTTGAGGTCTATGTGTGTATATAAATGTACAGTGTACATTGTATATATGTGTATTGTAAAGATTACGTCCTTGGAGACATTGTGTTTTGGTGTAATCTCAATTGTATGATTATGAAATGAGTAGTGAAAGCCATTCAGCATTACAGTATAGTGGAAAGCCTGATCAGTTTGTTTTATTTATGAATTTGGAATTACAGAGCTTTAAAAGACTTACAGCCTTAATTTTTAATTACACCCTGGTTATTTATTTCTGTTTAGTTGAACAATGACTTAAAAACTTGTCTAGAGCTGCCTTCATACTTTTTAGGCTTCATATCATAGTTTTGGTTTAATTAGTTAATATTTATTTATTTATTTGAAGGACTTTATTCAATATCCTAGTGTTTGCTGTGAAATTTCACTGGTATTGGTATCAACAACCCTAACTGGAACACTATGCCACTGTTTTCTGGCAACTTGTGTCCGTTGTCATTGTTAATCCTTGTGAAAAGGAGGTATGCTTAACTGTACTGAATGTACATTTGTATTGGTCTTTAAATCTTAAAATGAAAAACGTTGCTGATTTCTAGTATTACTCACTGATATCTAGTATTACTTAAAGAGAGACACTTTCATGACAATGTTTCTTAACACACTTAAGTAGTTAAGTGTATTGTAATAATGTCAAATTAAAAGTTTTATTTGAAGTACATTTTAAATAATTATTTTTTAATCTTTTGTCATGCTTCAAAAAACACATTATTTTGCAAATACTGTACATTATTGTAGGTCCTCTATGCCCCGCCTCTCTCAAACGCTTTGTTTTCTACAAAGTCCCTCCTTCCGACAAGCGCAGTCTGCTCTGATTGGCCAGCTGACCCAGTGCATTGTGATTGGCCGAACACCGCAAGCACTCGTCGGAAATGTAACGCCCCTTACCATAATCGCGAGCTTCATCTTTCAAAATAAATGTAAAGACAGAGCCCGAAAGGGGAACAGAGTCGCGTGACAGACACAGTGATGAAGCTGGTATGTGTTTGCAGTACACAAGCCACGGTTAAGACAGCTGACTCCACTGTGATGTGTCCCTGTCTCTCTCTCACACACACACGCGTGCGCACGCACGCACACACACACACACGCACGATGCGCAAAACTCCGCATTTGAACAGTCAATAGCAAATACTTAAACTAATAACAAAACAGTAGCTGATTCTGAAGCGCCAGATTGTCATAGCAAAGTCAGAATTACCTCCTCTCCTAGGTTCATGAAACGGTCGTCCATAAAATGCATTGCTGTTCTGTTGTAAGTGATCTTAAAGATTCCTAAATGCATCTACTTTGTGAAGGCCAAATAAAGTGCTTTTGCTTTTGCCTAGAAAACACACAGCGTCTCCCTGACATGCTGCTTCAACACTAACTGCGGTTACTGAAACCACGCCTTCTTTCTTTGCGTGCACATTTGGGCGGCATTACGCAAATATTTCCACATAGTGACGTAGATATGTGGGGGCGTGTTAGAACAAGCCGTTTTAGGGGGGCGTGGCAGAGTTTTAACTTTGATAAAGAATATCTCTTTGGTTTTGAGACTTTAGTCTTTGCAACTTCAGGGATCTTATCTATGCACAATCAGCTTGTAACACTCCAAAGAGAAAGGAAAACTTGAAATCGCATCATATGACCCCTTTAAAATATATTTTACTTTACCATAAATGCTTGTCAGTTCATTCAGCAGTACACTTTAACCATGTATCAAACACAATAGAAGTAATTATGAAATTACAAATAATAAGGGATAGTTCACCCAAAAATGAAAATTCTTTCACCATTTATGTTCCGCAAAAGAAGGAAATTCAGACAGGTTTGACATGGCATGAGAGTGAGTAAATGACAGAATTTTTATATTTGGGTGAACTATCCCTTTAAGTGGGTCAAAACAAACATTCTAATGTAGGGATGGGCGATATGGGCTTTAAAAAATATCACGATAATTTCTGGTATTTATTGCGATAACGATATCAATGACGATAAATCAGGAAATCTTATGCATCCACTAAGAGACAAAAAATTTAAATTAAAAAATCCAGTTTCTTTAGAGAAAAGTATTATCTTTCCTATTTTTACCCTGGTGTTGCGAGCATTACTGAGTACACATGTAATGTAATGACTATTTAATTCACACTGGAAGCTGGAGGGCAACCTTGCGTAGAAACTCCACATATGCATCATAGAAGTAATTCATAGCTTTTAGTCATGAGCCCGGAATATGAACGTAATGTGCTAAATGGTTCTGTGTTTTCTTTATAATGGTTTTCTATGGGAAACCATTTAATGTGTAACTTTGCGCATTGCGTTTATATTCTGGGTTCATCTGCTTGCCTGGACACAGTATGCATCAGCAGTAAGGTTCATACACATGCAAAACTGTGCTACTGAAGAACATTTATTCAAGGCTAAGTCCGATTTTTTGTCGCACTGTACAGCCCTGACCAAACCAGTTCCAGACTGTAGAAGGAGCTCCTTGTTTCGCGATATACTCCTCCTCAGTTTCACGTCCGCCTTCCGCCATGTTGCTCCGCACAGTCGCACACAGAAATATGTCAACAACTAGGCTTTATTGTTATTATCGCGGGAAGACTAATTCGTATCGTGGAGAGAATTTTTACCGGTATATCCCAAACGATAAGGTATCACCCATCCCTATTCTAAAGTTCAACTAATTACATTTAATATAAATTTTAACTATACATTTTCATTGAATTGTAAATAACATGCAATTAGGTGTCAAAAACATTACATTCAGTTTGCATGCAAGTATACTGTTTCCATAACAATTACTCTTTTTGAAAGTATGCTGAAGTGTACTTCTTTCGTGCAACAAACCGTTCACTGATATAGCAGAGCCTCAACTTTGTTTGAGTTTTACAAAGATAAATGGAGGTGGACTGTGTTTAGAATATTAAGGTCAGTGATTTTGTCTGGCCTGTCAAGCCGTTGAGTCCGAGGGCATAGGGCCAGACCTTCGCAGCTGCTCTTTCTGTAGTGCCTTTGACTGGGTGAACACCCATCCCCCTCGTCCCACAGGACCATCCTTCACCGTCCTTCACTGCTGATGCAGCCTGGGTGACTGAGTGCATTGTGTATCTGGCTGGGTGTAGGGCGCTCTTGTCACCATGTCAAGAGTCAGACATAAGTTCCGAGCTAGCTCAGCAAATCCTTGTAACCGAGTTTCATTTGTTTTACATCAAAAGGAAACAGAAGCAAGAAATACATCAGCATTTCCAAACAGATCAATGCGTAAAGAAACTGAACAAGGCATAACAAAGCCCTGAAGAATCCAGCTAAACCAGTCTGCTGACATTAGTTTCCTTTGAGGTGTACTTTCTGGGAGTTAGTAGGTTTGCTGTAATTATAGTTGACCCTTTGCAAAAACAACAAAACCTGTCAATTGTTTAAACAGCTTGACACACATACACACTCAGGCAGGTGAAAACAACATGATGTTTATGGGGTCTGGAAACTCTCTACACACCTGTTGCAGTGTCAATTTCCTACATATCTTATGTATTTATCTTACAAATACTGCTGTTCAAAAGTTTAGGGTTGGGAAGATTTTTTAATGTTTTTAATAAAAAGTCTTATACTCACCAAACTGCATTTATTTGATCAAAAATACGGTAATATGAAATTGTACAATTTACTATTTAAAAGAACGTTTTTCTACTTGATTGTTTTAAAATGTAACTTATTCCTGTGATGCAAAGCTGAATTTTCAGCCTTATTACTCCAGTCTTCAGTGTAACATGATCCTTCAGAAATCACTCTAATATGCTTATTTGCTGCTCAAAAAACAGTTGTACACTACAGATTGTTGCCCTGATTTTTTAAAAATCTGTTCAGATTTTAAAAGTCATGTAATGTTATCCAGGCTTAAATTTTTTTTTCAGCATTTATTTGGAATATAACTCTTTTGAAACATTATTTCTTGACTGTCACTTTTGAACAATTTAATGCATCCTTGCTCAATAAAAGTATATGAATTTTTTTTTTCTTTCCTCTTTTCATGTGAAGGTCTGGATGACAGTCTACAACAGTATGTGCACAACTTTGAGAGAGAGAAGATTAATGGAGAACAGCTACTGAAGATCTCCCATCAGGACCTTGAGGAACTGGGTATTGCCCGCATTGGTCACCAGGAACTGGTTTTAGAGGCCGTAGATCTCCTCTGTGCTCTGGTTAGTGTCATTATTTACATTTATTGTGGCTCTAAATGAATGACCTATTTATGACATATTTACTGTTGGAAATATATATTTAAGGACTACCAATTTAAGCTTTACTTACTAACCAGTTTTATATTAGGTTTCTTTTACTACTATGTATACTGTACATAAGCATTTGGTACCATGTCGTTTTTGTGTCCATACATACTGTTACATTGTTCTTAAACTTAAAAGACCTACATATAATTATATTGCAATGCTATTACACTACAGTGTTGATTTTAAACCTACATTTAGCCTTAAACCTACCCCTTCCTCTAAACTAAACAAATAAACTTTAATCAAGCTAAATTTGGCTCTCCAAGAGTTTTGTGTATGTTCACAATAAGTACATTTTTAATAAATGATTAAAAAAAGAAGAACAAAATGAATTTCTCCCCCATATACTATTCACTACCACTGGAGCAATTCAGGCCTGAAGTGCCAGCATGTTTTTGCCAGTCCACACTCAGCACAAGCCCTAGTAAAGCTACTATTACAGTCAACACATTTTGCCAAACCACACTTACTGAGCTCAGGGAGCACAGAATGAAGAGCTGCTCACACAGAAGGACACATTTTGCTTTAAACAACTGCAATGCGTAAGAATGGAACAGAAGGTGTCTCAGAAAATGTTTTTCAAAGTTGAAATTAATTTAAAATTGGCACATTTTTTATACGACTTTAGTCGATGTGTAACATGCTGACACTATTTTTCTATTTTATTCTATTAATTAATTAATTAATTAATTTCTTTATTTATTTTTTACTATATAGTTCTCGTTAGTTTTTATTTCAGTTTTAGTTGGTTTTTGTTTTAATCGTAGTTTTAGTTAAAGATGATAACGCTATTTGGTCAGAGAAACCAAATGATTTAAAGGAATAAATAATAGATCAGTTTCTACATTACTATTGTTATTGTACAACATACATTGCTTTGCTGGGACACCCAGCATAAGGAATGTATAGAACATTACAGCACTCTTTTCAACATCGCTTTGAGCAATATCCCACAGAGCCATTCAAAGAACTTCATTTATTATTGTGTGAATGCTGTATGCAGTCCTTCAATTAAAAATTTCTAAAGGCTTTTCCTGGCACACAAATATTGGTCAAACAGTATTAATTTCTTTCGTTGACCTGCTAATTTACAAATAGGTAGTTAGTCACTTGTTATTTGAACACATGTTTGAGAAAAACATGTAACGTGCACTAGCTTTCTGGAATAATAATGTTGTTTACTACACAGAACAGTATGTTTTTGAAAAAAGGAAACAATTACATGAGAGATGACTATGGCTCAGACAGACTTTGGTGTCTGTAGGGGGTAGAAAATACAAGGACCTGATATGAACACATGGACATGCTTAGAAGGTCTTGGCTACTTTGACAGATGGTCATGTCAATGCTTGTAAATGATACAGTACATCCCAGTGTCCATCACCGAATGCTATAATTGGGCCCAGACCCTTAGGATCAAAAGCAGGCAGTGTCCACAAATCCTCAGTTTTTACCTTCAGTGTGTAGCTTCATATTTAAAAATTGAGTTAAAATTGTTATTATGTGAGAAGTTCTGTAAAAGAACCTTTCAGTGAACCTTAGTATGAAGAACGTTTTAGTAACATTTAACATTAAACATTTAAAAATATTTTTTCCACTATAAAGAACCTTTTGTGCAATGGAAAGTTTCCATGAATGTTAAAGGTTCTTCATAGAACCATAGATACCAATAAAGAACCATTATTTTTCAAAGTAATTTTATAGGCACTATTCCAAATACTTGACCACAGAATGTCTGATTGATCAGTTGCAATCAAGTATTGCAGCCGTGGAATAATATAAAAGCATGAAATATTCAGATAAAATAATAAAGTAATATACACACAGAATCTAAGATGTAACGCATTATGTGAAATGCATCACAGTAAGGATTCTTGTAGATTTAATAATTTGGAATGAGATGATTTTTCCAGATCATCTCCCTAAACCTTATTCATCTGTAAATTACAGCAGCCTCTTCGATGGAAAAATTCTCCTATTGTCTCATATATCTGGAAATGATATTAAAGACACTCAGGCCAAGTACTGGAGACAGAAAGTGCTGCGTGTTAGTGTTACCAGCACTCCAGATCTCTCCCTGATGGGGTGTCCTAAAGTCTATTTCGTGCTGAATAGGAAGCAAATTCCTGCCCCAGTCTGTGAGAGTATCTATCGTGAACTTTGTCTATGCCCTGATGGAGGAAACCAATCTCTCATTTCCTACAAACCATGTCAGGTGTAGGTAACCTTACCATTCAATAAATAAAAAACCCCAAAGCACTTTGGGGAATTATAACATTGTCTTATTTCAGGATATATACCATTTTTGATCGTTTAGTTGTCTGGTATTGATATTAACTCATCACCAGTGTAACATGCTGATATTAATGTTGATTGGAGTACCTCTAGTCATGAGACGGAGCCATGTGCAAAAGGTTTATTAATGTACGTTAACAAGATAAACAATAAACATAGGTATGCAAGGTACAAGGCGCAAGAAGATAGCAGAACAAAACACTGACAAAAAAAAGGGAAACACAGGGGTATAAATACATGAGTTAACAAGGGGCTAACAAGGAGATTGTGGAACTAATTAATTACTATGGAAACTAATAGGGGTCGCTATGCTAACAAACACAGCAGATGAAGGGAACAAAGAGGCAAACCAGGAACTAAACACAGGAAGGGAACACAGAAACAATAGGAACACAATACAAAATAAAAGTCCTTGAACACACAACACAAGACAGGGAAACACAGGCTAAAATCATGACAATTGACTAAGCTAACTCATTTGATTAGATTGTATAAACATATTAACTCAAATCTTAAAAACAGTTTAAGTTCAGCTTAATATAATGAGTTACTGAGTTCAATAAATGTAACTTTTTTTCTGTTAAGTTCAGTGAACTTTCAGTTATGTTTAAGTGAAATAAATCATTTCATTTAGTTAATTTTACCGTTGGGGTTTACAGTAAATCTGGACAACTATTTAACAGGAATTCAATTCAATTCAAGTTTATTTGTATAGCACTTTTCACGATACAAATCGTTGCAAAGCAGCTTTACAGAAAATTAAGTTTCTACAATATATTTAGTAGTATCTGTCTTATCCGAATTCAATAGGAGAAAATGATTGGTCATTCAAACATTTAAATTTTTAATACACTCTGTTAGCTTAGATAATTTTGAAGTTTCATCTGGTCTTGTTGAGATATATAGTTGAGTATCATCAGCATTACAATGGAAACTAATTCCGTATTTTCAAATAATATTACCAAGGGGTAACATGTATATTGAAAATAGCAGAGGACCTAGGATAGATCCTTGAGGCACTCCATGCTTTACTGGTGATAACTGAGATGACTCCCCATTTAAATAAACAAAGTGGTAGCGATCGGACAGGTAGGATCTAAACCATCTTAAAGCCTGCCCTTGAATACCGGTATAGTTTTGTAATCGATCTATGAGTATGTCATGATCTATAGTGTCGAACACAGCACTAAGATCAAGTAAAACTAGCAATGAGATGCAACCTTGGTCTGACGCAAGAAGCAAGTCATTTGTAATTTTAACAAGTGCAGTTTCTGTGCTATGGTGGGGCCTGAAACCTGGCTGAAATTCTTCATAGAGATCATTTTTTGAAGGAAGGAGCACAATTGAGCAGACACAACTTTTTCTAATATTTTAGACATAAACAGAAGATTTGAAATGGGTCTGTAATTTGTCAGTTCATTAGGATCTAGTTGTGGTTTCTTAATAAGAGGATTAATAACCGCCAGCTTGAATGGTTTTGGGACGTGTTCTAAAGATAACGATGAGTTAATAATATTGAGAAGTGGTTCTTCTGCTAAAGGTAACAACTCTTGCAGTAATTTAGTGGCTACAGGATCTAATAGGCATGTTGTTGGTTTAGATGCAGTGATAAGTTTATTTAGCTCTTCCTGTCCTATATTTGTAAAGCACTGCAGTTTTTCTTTTGGTGCGATGAATGAAGCTGAAGTAATATACGCTGTATCTACATTTGTTATTGTATTTCTGATGTTATCTATTTTATCAGTGAAGAAATTCATAAAGTCATTACTATTAAACTGTGAGGGAATATGTAGATCGGGTGGCGTCTGGTTATTTGTTAATCTAGCCACTGTGCTAAATAAAAACCTTGGATTGTTTTGGTTATTTTCTATGAGTTTGTGGATATGCTCGGCCCTGGCAGCTTTTAGAGCCTGTCTATAGCTGGACATACTGTTTTTCCACGCAATTCTAAAAACTTCCAAGTTAGTTTTTCTCCATTTGCGCTCAAGACTACGAGTTTTTTTCTTGAGAGAATGGGTATTACTGTTGTACCATGGCGCAGTACGTTTTTCTCTAACCTTTTTCAATTTGATGGGGGCAACAGCTTCTAATGTATTAGAGAAGATAGTGCCCATGTTGCTAGTCATTTCGTCTAGTTCATGTGTACTTATTGGTACACAGAGCAGTTGAGATAAATCAGGCAGGTTATTTGTGAATCTGTCTTTGGTGGCTGGAACAATAGTTCTGCCCAGACGATAACGCGGAGCGATATAGTTAATATCAGTAATACGCAGCATGCACGATACAAGGAAATGGTCAGTAACATCATCACTTTGAGGTACGATATCTATATCAGTAAGATCAATTCCATGCGATATAATTAAATCTAGCGTATGATTAAAACGATGAGTGGGCCCGGTGACGTTTTGCTTGACTCCAAAAGAGTTTATTAGGTCAGTAAACGCAAGTCCTAATGCATCATTTGTATTATCAACGTGAATGTTAAAATCTCCGACAATTAGCGCTTTATCAACAGTAACCAATAGGTCTGAGAGAAAATCTGCAAATTCTTTTAGGAAATCTGTATATGGCCCTGGTGGTCTATACACAGTAGCCAGAGCAAGAGATACAATAGATTTCTTTTGCATATCTGACAGTGTAACATTAAGCAGAAGTATTTCGAATGAGTTAAACCTGTATCCTGTCTTCTGAGTAACATTGAGAATATCACTATATATTGTTGCAACACCGCCGCCACGACCAGTCTGACGGGGCTCATGCTTATAACAGTAGCTTGGTGGAGTAGACTCATTTAGACCAATATAATCATTAGGTTTTAGCCAGGTTTCAGTCAAGCAGAGTACATCAAAACGATTATCTGTGATCATTTCATTTACAATAACTGCTTTGGGTGAGAGTGATCTAATGTTTAGGAAAGTTTATTTAGCTCTTCCTGTCCTATATTTGTAAAGCACTGCAGTTTTTCTTTGAGTGTGATGAATGAATTACTTTATATGCAGCTGAAAAGATTTTTATGGAGCCATAGAAGTTCTGTTCCTCAATTTGAAGGTTTTGTGATTCACAGGACAGCTATTACTAAATATACATCTAATAGCTTGCTGCTTAAAGAAATAGTTCACCCAATATTACTATCAAAATGTACTATCAACTTTCACACTGTTAGTGAAGGCAGGTGGACCAGAGGTTGTCCAACGCTATAAAAGCACCATAAAATTAGTTCATTTGATTCATATAAGAAAATTAGTTCATATGATTTTTTACACCTCAAAATGCTTTGCTTTAAATTCTACATCAATAAGGATGCAAGACATACATAAACCTCTTGCGTTATTGACATCAACCCTGGCACAACACGCCACATTTGAATGTGCAAGCAAAAATGTCATACTATTTGGAAAGTGATGAGGGTGAGGAAATACATAGCAGATACTCTTTTTTTAATCAGGGAAAAAAAAGGGGTATCAGGCTTAGATGCAGTACTTTTGCAATCTTTAGATTTGCCAGACCAGGAGGAACACTCTAGTCTGCAGTTCAGATGTGTCCTTTCCAAGATATTAAAAGTGGAGCACATGGGGATGCCAGGTTTAGCAGCTAAATCAAGCAACACACATTTTGCCAAACAATTTTAGAGTCTAAATAGGGCTGTGAATTTTAAACAGTCCAATTGCTTTACATCATGAAACACTTGAGCAAGGGGTGTTGAATTTGATACACCAAGGATGGTACTTCTAAGCGTGGATAAAACTGCACTGTGTGCAATACAGTCTCTTTGCTTTTTGCTGCGTCTACTGGACAAACCTTCATTCATTGCATGCCAGAGGTGGATAGAATTTGCCTACTACAAACAAACTGTACTGAGGCAAGTCAAGCATAAAGTTTTGTTTATAAATCAAACAAGTGTTGTAATTCAAAGGCATGCAAGGAAACCAAAAATTTGGAGCAGTGGAATGCAAAAGTTTGTTGTTCATATCCATCAGGTGCTTGCATGTGCACATCTCATAGGCATGGAATGCTACCAGAAGAAAGTTTCACTGCTGAAGCAATAATCAGTTCAGTGACATATTAAATGTATTGCTCCCTCAGTCATTGAAATGAATGAAGGAATGAATGGATGAATGAATAAAATTAACAGTTGTTGGTCAGTGTACCAGAAACCGTTGCTTTGTGCCTTGCTGTTTTTCAAAACCTCATGCCATGAGTGCTGCATTTAAGACAGATTAAAGGGATAGTTCACCCAAAAATGAAAATTTGATGTATATCTGCTTACCCCAGGGCATTCAAGATGTAGGTGACTTTGTTTCTTCAGTAGAACACAAACGAAGATTTTTAACTCAAACCGCTGCAGTCTATCAGTCATATAATGCAAGTGGATGGAATCACGAGACTGCAACGGTTTGAGTTAAAAATCTCCGTTTGTGTTCTACTGAAGAAACAAAGTCACCTACATCTTGGATGCCCTGGGGGTAAGCAGATAAACATCAAATTTTCATTTTTGGATGAACTGTCCCTTTAATCAAAATTTTTTTTTAGAAAACAATACAGTCCCTGTATTGTTCCATCCTGTCAGTTGTGTTGTGTCAACTGTTTAAATGCTTGAATGCATTCTGTGTGTATGCCTCTAATCCTCTCAAAACAGTGTTAAGCGCTGCCACTGCCACATACAGCTCCACTCTGTCTAGTTAAACTTTAAGGCATCATTCAATATGCCATTGTGACAAATCACAATACTGAAAATAGTTTCTATTTCTGAGTGGCTTAGACACATACCCATATATAGACTATAATCAGGTAAGATGTCATATTGAATTTAACACCGGTGAAAATGGGGCTGTGAGGGACAGACTTACAGTCTTTAAAGTGGCAGGCACTGTAAAAAAAAAAAAGTCCTAGATCATGCAACCTTCAAAGAGTTTTATGGAGTTTTTGTTTACTAAAATCTCCTTTATAAATTTCTATATGCTAGAATCTAGTGAATGTTCATGATGTTGTTAAGCCCAAAGTATAATTCGTTTTTGACGCAAACGGTTAGTGTATGTATGAAGCTGAATGCGAATCATTCTTGTCCATCATCTGCGCTATTTCTCTCCAAAACTTATATGACCAATAAAAATTTTGTTATACTCATAAAAGACTATAAAACAAAGGCCCGGCCAGTATTGCTATCTTGTGGACAAACTAGTTAGTGCAAATAATGTTAAGGCACATTTGAAATTCGGATGTGTGAGCTCAGAAAACCCAATATCAGAAGTTTAAACTAATATGGTTTAAAATGCATGATTTCAGCGCGAAAGATATGATAATCAAAACCAAACAGATGTTTTTTAGCAGAATATCTGAGGTACGAGCTGTAAAGGCACAGTCCTATTCTGTAAAAGGGGGCGGGGAGCAGCAGTTTATTTGCATTTAAAGAGACATGCACAAAAATAGCGTGTTTCTGCTTCCACTCATAATAGGCATTTTCAAAATGATATAATAAATGATCTGTGGGGTATTTTGAGCTGACACTTCACAGACACATTCTGAGGACACCAGAGATTTATATTTCATATTGTAAAAGGGGCATAATAGGACTCCTTTAAATGATTCTGTTAAAGAGAATATCTCCTTTTAGAGTGGACTTTGAGCTTTGTAACCATGCAGATGTTTTTTAATGCTCAAACAGCAACATTACACACTAACTAAAGCTGAAAAAGTGAAAAAGCACAATAGGACCCCTTTAATTAAATCACAGCCTTTGCATTTTGGTAATCATACTAAACCATGTTGTGATTTTATTTCAATTTTACTGTGGTGATGACGATATTTACATCACACGCACCGTGTGTATACCCTAGCGTATATGTAAAAAACAACGTATACTTTGGATTTACAGTAATACATAATTTACAATAAATATATAATTCTACTTCTTGCTCAGAACTATGGTGTGGAGACAGATAACTTGAAGAACCTGGTGCTAAAGATGAGAGCTGTGACCAACAGCCTTCACACCGCAACATCAGAACGAAGGAAGAGCCCTACGTATGAAAGCAACACGTCTAGCAAGCTCCCAAATGAATTCCTCTCCTCTGTGGTTGAACTTATTGGAGCAGCCAAAAGCCTCCTGGCATGGCTGGACAGGTACAAACATAATTTCTTTACATATTTCTATATTGCGTATTTCTGTTTCTGTTGCTTCTTTATTTATGAGGACGTATAGCATGTAAAGGGCTATGGTGTGTTGCACACGGATGATTTATAAGGGGTTTTTACTCTTAAAGCTGATGTTAACCCACTGTAAGGTCATATATTTCACTGTAAAGTACAAACTTAGACTTGCATGAGCAGCACTTAGATTTTTCCAGACAGGGCAGACAGTTGAAACCAGATACAATCCGCCTTTCTTTCCTAACCCTCTGTGCACAGCTAACCACATCTTTTTCATGAAGGAGAGATTTTTGTGAGCACAAAAGCTATGTTTCAGTTTGGTGTAGGATTTACTTTGAATCAATTTACACAATTTACACAATTTGAAACTGCTAGAAAATTCACATACAGTATAATTACAAGGAAATGGCAAGTAACATTTAAATAAATAGAAATGTTGAAGACTGAAATAGTCTTTTCTTGTAAATCATACTCCAATAGTCTTTGTTTAATTCACCAAAATGTGAAATAAAAAATAAGAAATTGAAAATAATTGTTTAATTATGACAAATCAGCAAGGCAGCTACTCCACAAACCACACAAATGATCCTCACACAATTCCAATAGGGTTGACCAGAGACTGTATAACAGGCGGTCCACTTGTAAATATATATATAAATGGGAGAAATCAAAATTGCAGCTGTTGTCCAAGACTCTTGCGTTTTTCATAGAGGCATATCAACATATCCGTAGCAGTAATTCAGTCCATTGAGATTTCGGTGTGTGTGGAGCTCCCTGGTGCAATAACAAGCGACCAACAAAATGTAGTATCGCTTGATTCTCTTTAGATTATGTTTTTCCCCTTTCAAATAAATAGATATATTCTTAAGTTACATGGTGCGATTGTTCTGATCTGTCTGGGAAAGAAAGAAATGGAAACTGACTGTGCTTAATGGTTTCATAGGGAGCTGACATGGTTAACGTGTTTAATTCCAGCTGCAGTTTTTATGACCACAGACTCAGAAACTCCAGACACACTGTGATGGAAATAAAGTTCTTTGCTATTGTAAGGCCACATCAGAAAACCCTTCACAAGGAGTTTGTTGTCCTGTCCTAATGTGATCTTGTCCTGTATTAATGTGATCTTTATACAGTGTGAATGTTGTAAGGTCTTTTAACCTTAATTTCCTCTGTCTGCAGAACTCCATTGACGGGGATCAGTGATTTCACCTCCACCAAGAACAAAATCATTCAGTTGTGTCTGGAACTGACCACTACAGTGCAACAGGTCAGTACAATGACCGTGCCTTTAAATAGTATAGACACGCTGAACATGCTAACGTTCGCCTTCCATGTTCATTGTAAAGCTCTCATGCGTTTCCCAGTGGAGCTGGAAACTGCAGCTAGTTATCTAACCATATGTTGTTTTGTAGTGTTTGCTTTGGGGGGTTTACTTCAGACAGTAATAAGCAGACCCCCAACACATAAGTCACAGGTTCTGAGTTTACAGTTTCATTAAACAAGCCAGGGTGCTCTTTTAAAGTTGGCCTCCAGCATTCCTTCATGTTATCTTCCTTGCTTGGAGTATATACTCTCTCCTGTTAAATTCTTGGCTAGTTTTCAAAGGTGTTTGGATGGTTAAAAAGTATATTTTAATTTAGTTAATATGAAAAGTTTTTGGCATTGAAGGATTATCATTGGTCAGAGGCAGTGTTCAGTTCAGTCACATTGTAGACATTCCAAATTTCTTCCAAGAACTTGTTTTTGTGTTTTCAGACAGTGGTCTAAGATTTTCTATGAGAATTTGAGAGAACTTTAACATTTTGACAGCTCAGCATAGATTCTTGTTTGAGTAATGGAATATTCCGTAGACTTGTGACTTCATGGCTGGGGTTTCATAGGTCTTGGCTGTCTATGGTAGTTGGGATACTTATTAAACTCTCAATTCTTGGTGTGAACGGGCCTTTATGCTAATATAAGTGTTTAGATAACCATTCAATTAAATGAAAAATAAATATATTTAAATGAAAAATAAATATATAATACTTGTACTAAAACTATTACAAATATTATATATTATATATTTATTATATATATGTTATGTGTTTATTTATTTATTTCACTTGTGCGAATGGTTAAAATAATGGTCAACCAAGAGTCTCTATAGAGAGTAAACTGGAACCAGAGCCAATAGGGATCTCGCCAAAGATCAAACTGGTCAGAAGTGGTCTGGGTGTATGGAACGGAGGGGTCAAGAGATTGTCTGGTCAAGTTTCCAGCTCAGTCAGGAGTTTAATGATGTGGGGTAAAATCATTAGATTGCGTAGCCTCTTACTGGAGAACGGGAATGCAGCATGACAAATGCGGAGGGGTGACAGAAAAAAAAAACTGCTTCTGACATTTCCCTCTCATTCCCAGTCACGTGAAGCTCCAAAATAGGATTATAAATGTATGAACCATTGTATTGGACTGAATTTAGGTCACTTTGAGTATAAAATAAAATAATGATGAACATACAAACTACAACAAATATGGTGATACAAACCTCAGACCAGATGTTTGGTCACATGACATGAAATCCAATGAGGTTTACACTCTAGTTGATGTGTGTCACCATATTTGATGTAGTCTGTGTACTAAGTGTTGATTATCACTGGATAAACTGTTCCTTCAAAGCTGACATAGCAAATGTCCAGCAACCTTCGAACATTTAAAACAATAAGCTTCTTTAGATCAGGACTGGTTCCTATTCAGTGTACTTTTAATTTCAGCTCAGTATATGAAATCTTCTGAACATTCCTTTAAAATATATGACATCAAAATGCCTTTATTGAAACCTTCTTTCCTTTATACCCTTAATGCACCAGATGCTGGGTTTCCTTGTCCTCCTCTTCCTCACTTTGGTGCACTCCCACAATGTGCTGTGTAATTATCTTGTCTTGGACTGGACATTTATTTGAGGCTGGAGGTCATTCACTGTTGTTGTGTCAAGCTCTGTAATTATACAACATCCCTAAATCTGAACTTTTTGTTATTATTCACAGAGGTTTCAATGTTCTGCACTTTTTCTTTCTTTCTTGCACAGGACTGCACTATCTATGACATGGAAGAGAAGATTTTGGATGTTGTAAGTATTTTGCATTTCCAGTATTACTTTTTTAATACTCATTTTATACTAATTTTTCATACTCACATTATTTATTTATTTCACTTAATTTTGTAAATGAGGATTGTGTGTGTGTGTGTGTGTGTGTGTGTATGTATGTATATGTACTTTTTATGTATATATTTTTCTCTTTGTATTTTTATATCAAAATGCATTTTATCATACTCAAATCTATGTAGTAAACAATTTAGGCCAAAAACAATCTCAAAGTAATTATAAAGTATTCAGAATACATTACATATAATGTGTAATCATTACTGACTAGAATTTTCAGTGATAGAATATCATTAATCTGCCCAGCACTGGAAATAAAAACTCTTTCGCGCAGTGCAGATATGTGAGCATATGCAGTCAAACATGCAAAGTATTGGGCATTAGGCAGGGTGAAGGAAGTTTGGAAATGACATGCAAGTACATGCTAAGTGTAGGCATAATGGGCTGACAAAATCACAAACACAAAGCGGGAATGGGTTGGGTTCTATTATTTATCTTCTTCACTGTCAAGCAACCATGACAGAAATAAAGCCAGCCTATTCGTAAGAAGTTTATAGTATAAACGGGCTGTCTGCAATACAAGACCAATGTAGATGATTTGTATATTACGTTATGTTGCACACTATATAGAGAGGAAAATGTGCTACTCATTAGGACCACCTGGCTGAACTTCATTCAGCTTTTCAGATTACAACCTAGGTTTAATGTTGACACAATTCTAGCAGTGACACATTCATAAGTCAAAATAAATCATGGGCACTTGCTGCTCTCTCCAGTGTTTCATCCAGAATGTTGCTGCTCATTTTGTTTACACTCCTGTACTTGTGCATTGAGTGGAAAGTTAAATCAAAGCTCAGATGGCATTCAGTTTGTTTATGCAAGCCCCATGGTTTGTTGGACTTCATTTATGGGCTTGGCTTCTGTGGATTATTGTGGATTTTTTAAGTAGAACTAATGGATCTGTTTTTCCAGGCCTAAATTAAAGATTGCATTAGATCAGATTTAAAAAAGTGCTTACATTATTAGTATAATCAATGTGTTAGTCCACTAGACTCTGGAACACCTCCTATGATCATGTGTTTTTATTTACATTTATCCATAGTATTGCTTTTCAGTTGGTGGGATGCTTGCATGAGCAGAAATATACTCCACCAGTCTACTGTTGGTAATGACGAGCTGTAACTGGGTGGTTTGGAAGCGTAAAGTGGAAAAGGGTGGGTTTTGGAGAAGGAAGGGAGTTCCCATAGTTTTAAAAAACTGTTCGTAACTGAAAAATTAGATAATAGCTATTATCTCAACTCCTTCCCCTTGGGACTTGGTTGCTGTATTCTTCTCCGTTCACCTGATACTATGCCATGGGGCAAATGTGGAAATAAACCCTCAGATATGTATGGATTTGTATCGCATAGCCAAGTTTGACCAATTATTAGTCCATATTTTACTAATTATAAGTAGACTGTTAGGGTTATTAGAAAAAGCTGGCAAACTTGCAAAGTTACTTGTAGTCAGTGGAATGTCTGTTGGGGGAACCAATAGACAGTCTATTAATACTCTAATGACTGCTAGTTGACATGTCTAAAGTAGACTATCCAAATAAAGTTAGCCATTTTGGAGATGTTGTTCATCCATCCAACACTATTTTTCTAAACACTCTGTTCTTCTAAATTGCAGTCAAAGGTATTGAACAGTATTTGTGACCAGACTGTGAGAACCACCTCTGATCATCTCATGAGCCAGTCAGCATGTCTGGAGGAAGTTCAACTGACCAACATCAAACCAGGAGAGGGATTGGTGAGAATTCTTATTTATGTTCATATTGGATATCTTCACTGGAGAAAAAAAAAAAAATCTCATAACACTTATGCCATTAATTAAACCCCATATTATATTCTTCCATGGAACACAAAAGGGTTTGGGCATTTTTGTCAATTTCATGTTTTAAATGCTTGATAGATCAATAAAATTAGTATTCCCATGCAAGTTCCAGTCTGCATTGATTGTAATTGCATGAACAAAAAAAAATTCAAAATGTTTCCTTTAAACATGTTTGTGTTTAATGGAATGAAGAAAGTTATAAGGGTGTGGAATGACTTGAGGATGAGTAAATTATGACAAAATTTAAATTGGGAGGGGGGAAATAACTTCTGTAAGGTGATTAAACAGTTTTTTGGAACTTGATAGCAGATTTTTTATTTTATTTTTTTTGCTGGTCCAAAATGGTCTACCAGTATTAACCAAAATGGTGTTCCTGGTTGACCTCAGCCCCAGTGATTACAAGACCTGCTACATTAAACCAGATACTGTCAGAAGACGAAATCAGCACACAGAATATGAATCAGACATATATTTCCTTTGCATGGCTGTAGGTTCCTCTTTACCAACTGTACAGGGTTTGCTCTCTTTTTTTCTGTTGTTTTCATGATTTTTCTCTCTGTCTTCCTGTTACTCAGGGCATGTACATAAAATCCACCTACGATGGGCTTCATGTCATCACTGGCACCACTGAACATGTGAGTAAGGGCTCCAATGACGAAAGCCTTTGATTCATCACATTTCGCTTTTTGATGCCAATGGCTGAGTTAAATTTAACCTCTGTGTGCACGCCATGTTCAGTCTAAATAAACAAAATAATGGAAAGTAGATGGGACTTCTCTCGGTTTACAGACTGAACAGTTTTTGTAAGGGCTAAAGATGTCAGGTTTGCTCATTCTTTGTATTTAGAATGCATTCCTAAGTAATGCATGGAGCTTTACAAAATGTACCTGTAACCTTTGAACAGGTTAATTAATTTGCTTTAGTCAGTTTTTAACAACAGCTGTTCCAGACAATGATGTCAAAATCACATAACACTTCTCTGGAACTACATTCCCACGAGTCAAGAGATGATTCATACGCCCCAAACCAGTTAGGGATTAATTACAGTTTGTTCATCACGCTTGCTTGTAATTTTATTGTTTATTTTTCAGTAATAAAACAAAACCATCACGAGCTTGTATTTACGCAATATCACATGCACTGCTGTTGTACTGAATTTTAGGCTGGGTTTCAGCCATCAGCACAAGTCTGCAGTTAATGATAGCCATTCTCATATTCGGTCCAACAGTACAACTTTATGTGACAGCTCATTGAATAAGAATTTAATATCAAGTAACTTATGCTTTTCCACCAATGAAAATCCAAATGATGCTTCCAAGCTAATCTCAAGATACACCAAAGGCATGACAATGAGGTACAGTATATGGATAAAGAGAGGTCTTTGTGCTTTTTTGCTGGCAGGGTAGAAATGTCATGGCAATATTGAAATAATGATGCAGGGACATGAAACTTGCAGTTAAGTGAGTTCTGTTGATTCAGTAGCCTGATCTCTGTCAGTTCATGTAGTGAAAGATTCATCAGAAAGATGTGTCAGACTGATTCGCACTGGTAACTCCTCAATTCATGAGTCTTTTTGAGCAATTCATTAACGCTGCGGCTTTGGTAATCACACTTGTGATTAGTGGTCGACCGATATATCTCCAAGGCCGATATATCGGCCGATATTTGGCATTTTTCAAATATCGGCATCGGCGGATACGTTTTTCTGTTTGGCCGATGCGTTCGAGGCCGGACTTTTATTTTGACGGCGCTGAGTGTGGCAGCGCCTGAGCACACAGTACTCACATTCTCCTTGTTCGCTGTCATCGTTCAGTTCTGTCTAATACGGATAGAAGTCTGTCTAATAATCTGATAGAACTGTTAAACAAAGGAATTAAAATGTATACAAAAAGTATTATAACGATTGCTTTTATATTATTAGTAATAGAAAGGCAAACATTATAATACTTTCTCGTTTGCCGTCAGCATTCAGCAAATAC
>NW_015647978.1:48229-55620 GCF_001515625.1 Sinocyclocheilus rhinocerous
TCCTTTTTAATTAGATTTTTATTAAATATTTATTTATTTGTGGAAAATACTTTGTCATCTAAAGTATAAGTATGTTTATTTTACAAAATTATTTTGAATCCATTTTCAAATGATTTCAAATTTCTTAAATATTAATGAAAATAAATACAATTATATCGGCTTTATATCGGCCATTGGCCACCCAGCTTTCCAAGATATCGGCATCGGCTGTCAAAAAACCAATATCGGTCAACCACTACTTGTGATGTTCATATGAGAGTTCGTGGTCAAAACTGACTGGAGACCATAATTGTATAATAATTTTATTTTAATGAAATTAATGTACTGTATTTCATTTTAATAATGTTTATATATATATATATAAATATAAACATTACATATATAATATATGTGTATATATACTGTATTTATATATATATATATATCATGTTACTAAACAATATTCACATCTAAATTATGGACCATTTATTTCTGTATAAAATGTAAAAATGGATGCCTGTATAGCGCTATATATAAATATATAATTGTTGATTCCCTAGTTATTTAGAACAGTTTTTCAGACACAAACTTATTTCACAAGTTGTCAAAACTTTGCTTTGTGTTACAGTCACGCCAGTGTGCGTATCTACTTGACACTCTTGATGTTTTAGAGTTTCAAACATTCACTGCTATGCTTTTTCTGCTTTATGACTGAAAATCTCTGTATTTCCATATTTTTATATCTTATATCCCTTTTCTTTCCTATGGCGGTCAATTTGGACTGAGAACCACACAAGTGTGACTTTTTTTTGTGAATCGGACTACACAGGTAGTCATTTGTTCATTTCGTTCATTTGTTTTTGTGTGCAGCCCTTGAATAGCAGACCTGCGAAAATGGTGTGGTGCAGAAACATCATTTCAGTTTTGTTAATCAAATTTGACAACTTACATTTTTTCATATTTCTGATGAGTTTGAATGCACCACTGTTCTATATTGTACTGTATATGACTTTGGTGCAAGGAAGGACAGAAACATAAAATTAAATACATTTGTATAGCATGTGTATCATATCATGTAGATAGTTCTTTAGAAGACATGCTATTTTACTTTAAATTTCTTGTTTTGGGTGTATTTGCATTTATTTTACTTATGTATAGATGTTGTAGCTATTTATATTTCTGTTTGTGGTGAAGCCTGTTTATGAATCCACAGCATGTACTTAAATTTTCCCACCATTATAAATGTAGATTTGATTTTTTAGTTAAAAGGTCAATTGTACCAATTTTTTAAGCATTCTTTTTTTATATTTATTTAGTGAGGAAGGCTGGGATTTTGGGACAAATTGTTTAAATGGTTTTGACAGACACATCAATATTTCAAGAAAACAAATACTCATAGAATTTCCCCTCTAGTCCCCAGCAGATATGACACGCAAGATCCATGCTGGAGATGAAGTCATCCAAGTCAATCAGCAGACAGTGGTATGTATTTCTGCACACAATTTCTTTGTATTAAACAGTGGTACATTAGTGCATTCTGGATTTGTCATATTTGAAAAGGATTTGTGCAGTGTTGCCTTAGATTTAGTTTGAAACCTCATTCTCTGCGGTAGCATAATCTGAAGAGCCTGTGTCTGTATATACAGAATGCTTTTGGGCAGTACTTAAGGGCCTGTGCTTGTTTGCTCCAGGTGGGTTGGCAGCTGAAGAACCTGGTGGCCAAGCTGAGAGAGGACCCTAAAAGTGTGGTGCTTCTTTTAAAGAAAAGGCCCACAGGAACCTCAGGATTTACCCCAGCACCTCTCAAAAACATGCGCTGGAAACCTCCCGTGCCTCAGGTGTGTCAATTCTAACAGTCATCAACTCTTAGATGATCGTAGAAGTGAACCGAATAATTTTTTTTTGTTTTTCAGATTGTACAATTGTTAATCAAAGACAACATGTATTAAATATTTATATTAATAATTTTATATAACCTTATTTTAACACTATATGGCCAAACATGTGGACACATCTTGCAAAAAATGTAAATAATTTACATTTAACATGAAATTTTGAAATAGATATTGAATCAGGTATTTTGTCCATACAATGAAAGAAATGAGTTCAATGTAATATGCCATTGTTTCAGTCTCATAAATTTGAACTAACTGAATCTAACTTGCTTGTTTCACAGCTATCCATATTTTAACAGTTCATACTTTTAAACTGAATACATTTGTATTGTTCTAACAATACATGTTAATGCTGATTCTAAGCAAATTGAATATATGCATTTTGAAAATATGAGTATTTAAATAAAATTAAGTAGATGCAAATAGTTAATATTAAACTACGCCATGATTGTTTTTGAGTGTAAAAATTTATGTTTCATTTATGTATGACTGACAAATATGCATGACATGAAGTTTATTTTAGGGATGCACGATATTATCGGACCAATATCAGAATTGGCCGATAATGACTTTAAATGTAAATATCGGCATTGGCCCGATATGAAAAATGATGCAGATGTCTTGCCGATAAGTGTACTGTCATTATAAAAGAACTTTATTATTGTTTATTTAATTCTAACAAATAAGTTCCTGTTAAAAACCAAAATTAAAAATAATTATATATCGGGATCGGCTATCGGCCAAAATCCAATATTGTGCATCCCTAGTTTATTTGTTTATGTTAAAATTGTAATACAAATGGATGTGAATTTATAGTCAAGTAAATACTTTTTTTTTTTTTCCTAAAGTTTTTACGAAATCACACAACATCACAATATTGTTTGAACAAAGTGCGTTGGTATCGGTTTATACATCTTAGAATTATTATATTAACATAAATTATATGTTGCTTTGAATGCTTAAAAATGAGGTGTGCATGCCATTTTCAGGTATATTCGGTGACCCCAAAAAGTATTTCTAACATTTTGGAGTCACACCAATGTCTAAAATTGTTTGTTTTATCATTGTGTTTTATAGGCCTATACATAGTTGCATTAATACATCAATTTTATTTTGTCAATCTATTTAGTGATATTTGGCTTTTTATTTGTGGAGAGATGTTTTGAAAAGGCGAATGAAGTACAAATGGTTTTCCTCGTGTTCTACAGAGCTCCACATCTCCTAGTAAGAGTCAGTCAGACAAGTCTGCCAAACTCTGCAGTAGGAAGGACAAGCCAGCCATACTGGACCTGTACATCCCTCCACCTCCATCAGTGCCTTACACACCACGGTGAGACTGGATGCTGTTGTCACCAAGAAAACCTCTCTGAAGGTTCTCTTGTAAAATGGAGAAGTGAAATACCTTGTAAATATTACGGTATTTTGATGATGGTAAATATTCCGTTTATGGGATGTATTAAAGTACAATGGAGTTACTATCAGACTATCAGATGGTACCAACGTAGTACTTTGCAGTAGGATTCTCACTTTTCCATTGCATTTCTGAACTTAACTCCAAAGATGCTAAAAGAATAGTTTACCTAAAAATGAAAGATAAAAACATCACAATAATCCACTCCAGTCCATCAGTTAACAGTTTGTGAAGTGAAAAGCTGTGTTTAAGCAAGAAATCCATCATTAAGATGGTTTTTAAGTTCAAACGAGTCCTTGTCAGGTGTGACAGTGTGTACTCAAACACAAACAACAACCGAAGACTGAAGAGTGAACTAGAGCAGCTTAAATACAGGGTAGTTGAGGGAACTAATGACTTCTAATATGTGGAGGGAAATTAGAACAAAGGACAACAGGAAACTAATGAAAACAAACGAAAAGTCCATGATAATGAAACTAACTGAACAGAACCATGACAGTCCTCTATCCATAATATTGATTTTTCCAGTGTAAAACTGAACTCTTCTGAATCAAGAGTGAAATACGCACATATTCAGCATCATTTGAAATGAAAACAGTCCAAAACAGCTCTAAACAAATATGTTGGTGGATTTTGATGGGAGAGGACAACAGAGGATGGACTTTTTCACTGGAGGAAGCATTATGGATTATGGACTCTGAATGGATTTTGGCCAGAAGCGATGGCTTAAAATTAAAAGATTTTCATCTTTGGGTGAACTATTCCTTTAAGCATGATTCTATGTTTTTTAATCATTCCTGCTGATTAAACAGGCTTTTGTCCTCTGTTACAGGGAAGTACGGAACAGCTCATACACCAGCCTGAATGTCAGACCTAAAGGCTCGGAGTCCCCAAACTCCTTCCTGGACCTGGAGAGCCACCGGCGCTTCACCATTGCAGACTATGACAAACTGTCCGTTCAACCACTTGAGGTCAACGTACAGATGCGTCCAAGAGGAAGATCCTCATCACAAGGTCATTATTTCAGAAAAAAAAATCAGATTTAAAAGTTTCAGATTCACATTTTTTTTCATCATTGCAGTGTAGCCTAAATTGAACAATTTTTTTGTCCTTTTGTATGTTTACATTGAGTTTGACTGTTTTACATGAATGGTGCACACAGGTAAACCACGACCTCTGTCAATGCCTTCGGATACATGTTTGAGCGTGGCAGACCTGTATGCAAAGCCCTGGACACAGGGACGGAAAGGTACATAACACATTCACACCAATCCAGTTTAACCACTTCAGAGACACACATGGAGAGAATAAAAAAACACATAACAGAATAAAACGATAGGCTTACATAAAAAATGAATATATAGGCCTATACACGAAATATATTTCACTTAAATCATTGACAGATTAACAAAACGAAAGACATTTTTTTTGCTGAGTTTCGGTTCATTGTGATCCAAAGTTCACGGAAAGGAAAACGAGACGGCAGAAAGTCTTTATTTTGCAAAAGCTTTGCAGTTTTATTTATTTTGCAAAAGCGTGACAGTTTTGATTGATGTCTTGCTTATATCTGTAGGCTATAACCAACCAGCGTTGGTACGACCATATCGCGCCGGCGCCTCACGTGCACACAGACACAACATATTTTTGCGACATTGCAGCTTGTTCATTATCAAAATAAAATACAGTTAAAGAAACATAAAAAGTTACACTGCTCCGTTGTACAATCTGTTGCGTCCAGCGTGACCACTGTGCTGATATAGCTGACGTGAAGGATGATGTTTTACGTTGATGTGAGTGAAGTACAAAGCCTATTACATAATAAATAATATTTGAGCATATTTGAGCATATGTCGCGAATATGGAAACATTTGGATTTGTGCCGAATGAGAAAGGCATCAGTTTTGCCTTAAATTAATTTGTTTTTGGCTTGACGTTTATATAGCCTAAACGCTTTATATAGCCTTAACTTTAGAGGATTTGTTGTGGAGAGAAGGGAACTAATAGCTGTGTTTATAATGTTTGTAAACATTTTGCTTTACCGGTAGTTTAGTCTGCATTATTTCTGAATGTAATAATTAAATGTGACGTGAGCCTACGCGACTTATGTTTTTTTCCTCTCAAAACGCAATTTTATACGAGTAGCGTTTTTTTTTTTTTTTTACAATGCAGCAAACATTTTTAAATATCTTGAAAAAATACTTTCATGTGTTTAAATCGTTAACAGATTTTTTCTTTTCTTATTTTTAATAAAATATTATTATTATTATTATTATTGGCAAAGAAAAAGTTTAAAAAAATAATGTTATTAACCGGTATTTTTTCTACTCAAACCAGTTTCGAAATGGTAATAATACAGAGGAACGCAGGAGGAACAGAAACGTTAAAATATCGATTCTGCTCGGAGTGAACAGATTGAATTTTTTTTTTTTTCATCTTCAAGCCCTGCCTTAAAAGCCATGTAAGCTCTGACAGTAAAGACTTTTATATTGTTACAAAAACCTATTTCAAATAAATGCCGTTCTTTTGAATTTTCAATTAATCAATTTCATATTAGAATGATTTCTGAAAAAAACACTGAAGACTGGAGTAATTCAGCTTTGAATCACTATACAGTATATTACATTTGAAAATATAGTCAAATAAATTAAAAAAAAAGATATTTTTGAACTGTAATAATATTTCACAGTAGTACTGTTTTACTGTATTTTTGATTAAGTAAATGCAGCCTTGGTGAGTGTGACCTTCAAAAATGTTAAAAATCTTACAGACCCCCAAATTTTGAAATGGTAGTGTTTATATAACTCCACTCACAGGAATTACTTTGGTAACGCTTAACCATAAGTTTATCTGCCTATAATCATAATTTCAACATCCCATTTTTACATACTGTATGATTGCTGGGAAATTTGTTCTAGGGATTTGAAAACATCTGCAATTACATGCATCTTTTAATCTTCTGGTCTAGGTGAAGATCTTCTGTACAGATACCTAAGCAACGAACGCATACCAACTATCGCTGAGGAGGCCCCGGGCCCAGGCTCGTCTTACAAGTTCACAGCCGAAAGACCCGCTTATGGGATCGACTACTCAAGGAACAGCCGATTCCTTGTCAGTGCGGATCTGCACAACAGCGCCACCATACCTTATCAAGAGGACTTTGTCAAAAAGACCCCCATGACATCCACCCCCAAACGGCCCCCCGCGGAGCCCTCGCTACTGGTCAGTTGGATCACACGGCTTAAGCTATTGACTCACTAATGTCAGCTTGCCTTCACCCTTTGTCCAGCTGTGTGCGGTGACTCTTTTCTCATGTACTTTTTCATGCTTTCACTCTCCTTTTCTTGGGGTATTTCTTTGTGCCTCTTGCAACGAACGCATACCAACTATCGCTGAGGAGGCCCCGGGCCCAGGCTCGTCTTACAAGTTCACAGCCGAAAGACCCGCTTATGGGATCGACTACTCGAGGAACAGCCGATTCCTTGTCAGTGCGGATCTACACAACAGCGCCACCATACCTTATCAAGAGGACTTTGTCAAAAAGACCCCCATGACATCCACCCCCAAACGGCCCCCCGCGGAGCCCTCGCTACTGGTCAGTTGGATCACACGGCTTAAGCTATTGACTCACTAATGTCAGCTTGCCTTCACCCTTTGTCCAGCTGTGTGCGGTGACTCTTTTCTCATGTACTTTTTCATGCTTTCACTCTCCTTTTCTTGGGGTATTTCTTTGTGCCTCTTATTTGTCTACATTACCACGTGACTAGATTGCCTAGAATGTGTCTAAAATTACTAGAATTTAACCTCAGAAATGTATGTTTGGAAACACATGTGGGCAAAAATGAGATACATTATCTCTGCTTAACTCAGTCATCTTTTCAGAAATAATGACTTGTACACCACAGTAGGGTACAACGGTGCTAAAGAGGCCCCGGGGTAAAAGGCACCTTTGATATTATTTTCATCTAAACCACTAGATGGCACAAAAACGTGGCATAGCACTTTCCAAAACATCCGCTTTTCAAGATGCACGTGTATTTTTGTCTGATCGCGAGCGCAGCAGTGCAAAGTTGATTATGTGCTTACTTGATCTAATATTTTATGTTTTT
>NW_015647978.1:56100-57377 GCF_001515625.1 Sinocyclocheilus rhinocerous
TACACCACAGTAGGGTACAACGGGGCTAAAGGCGCCCCGGGGATATTATTTTCATCTAAACCACTAGATGGCACAAAAACGTGGCATAGCACTTTCCAAAACATCCGCTTTTCAAGATGCACGTGTATTTTTGTCTGATCGCGAGCGCAGCAGTGCAAAGTTGATTATGTGCTTACTTGATCTAATATTTTATGTTTTTTAAAATGTTGTAGATTTAAGTAGCAAATGAGAATCGCTAAAATGAATGCATATATTGTGAGACAAAGGTCTTCTTTATGATTTTCAGTTTTGTTTAAGATAATTAAAGAAACAGTTTTTAAATAACGAAAGAATATGTAAAAGTAAGGTATTTGGGGTAAAAAGCGCCCCTGCTGTTGGGGCTAAATCAGTAATTAACATGATAATTAATAGATGGCTGACTTTTTCATTTGTTGACATGGTGGTTAGATTCAGATGTTAAATATCATATATTACGTTGGGTGTCCATACTAGAGATAATCACCATGTTTAGAATGAAACCATCATATTTAAAAACATGATATTAATCATATCATATAATAAAATATCATTTGTTGTTACTACTGTAAATATATATTCAATTATTGTTGGATCTCCTTCACTACTTTCAGAATCTTTGCTTATTAAAACTATTTTGTTTCTGTATTTTAAAATACATTTTTATATTACCATATTTTAATGACAATATATTTATCGAACAAAAATGGATTCTTTTATTTTTCAAAATAAGCAGAATATAGTACAAACTTTGCTCAAGTTATTGTTTTTAACAAGTATTAACTTAGACATTATTAAAAAAAACATTATTTTAGCTGAAGTATTTGTATCAATACCGTGTGCCTTTTACCCCGTGTGTGGGGTAATAAGATTATTATAAGATTTTTAAACAAAATGAACAACTTGAATGATTTATTTTCACACAAAATATGTTGCTCCATTATTGTTCAATACAAGGTATATTTTTTTTTTTTTGCAATTATACATTTTAGGCGCAGTGAATAGCATATTTTTTCTTAAGGCGGGCCTTGGTACCCTATTACTTGTTTGTGTTTGAGTACACTGTACACTGTAGTACACTGTAACGGTAGCCACGTTGTACCCTATTAATTTGCATATTAAGCCACTTGAAAATGTATACCTACCTCAGCTATTTCCACAGTGGAATCCTTGAAATTCAAAGCGTTCATGGAACAGTAGTACATAGTTTAAGGTTGGGGGGGGGGGGAATTCCAGTCATTTTTCCCATTCCGCCTAAACCC
>NW_015647978.1:57823-73576 GCF_001515625.1 Sinocyclocheilus rhinocerous
TCATTTTTCCCATTCCCACTAAACCCCATGTCTTTCCAAACAGTTTAGTCAACTCATTTCTAATTAGAGAAACAAATGCATCCTGTTGTTTCTCTTGTCTTTTTGCTCTGGATGTAAAACCTTCAATAGATGTAATTGGAGGGTTCAGCAAACTTTTTTTTCCAAGGTTTCTATGAGTTTCATCATGGTTACATTTTATTGTTTTCTTCGCGTGTTAAGAGTATGTCTTTTGAGTAAGTTATTTTTGTTTTACACCAAAGGAAAAATAAATTTGATCTTTTACATTTGTGGTACTGTGCTTTGCATTTGTGGTACGTTACATGGGTATATCGATAGGAATATTTTTCCAAATGCTTACTGCATTTTTTTTTTCCCCTTATTTTTTATCAAAGGTATAGTTTACTCAAACAGGAATTCTGACATCATTTACTCACCCTATGTTGTTCCAGATCTGTGGTGTTTATGCTTTGCAGGTTGTCCAAACTTTAATTTTCTGTACCATACATTTCATTTTTAGGGCATTAAAAAGAACAGCTCAGACGTTGTTCAAAAAAATCCTCTTTTGTGTTCCACAAAATAAGGAAAATAATAAGGGTTTTGAATTAAGGGTAAATAAATTATGGCAGCTTTCTTAGCTTGTCACTGTAAAATCTATACTTTTTAGCCATTGCTGATGTCAAATCATTTTTGATTGAGGAATCATGGTAACAGGTTCATACAGTAGGCTCTGAGATAAGATTTAGCACTGTATAAATCAAAAAATGTTCACGGTTAAACTCCGACATCAGCTGTAATGTTGTTTTCACTGAACGCTGGGTTTTATATCAGTATTTTGCATTTCTGGATTATGCAGAAGGGATTATGCCATATTAACTATTGGTCTAAGCTGTTTTTTCCTCCACATTAACTCTTTTGTACCACACTTACATTTTGTACCACATTAGTTGCTTCTTTCCATTAAAGCTGCTGTTCCAGATGATTGTTGTATTGTCTTCACTGAATCATCTGGTTGTCTTCATTAAAAAGATGCGGATGCAAGTTAGTAACCGGTAATATTTTGGCATTGACTACAGATTTAAAAACTCTGTAGAAAAGTGGACCAAGAGAAAGTTACTGATTTGTATGCAGTGACACACAAGGTAAAACGGTATCTTAAATGTTTATGAAATCATGTTTATGACATAACACACAGCTATTTGGTGACATTCGTCCAAGATGTACTCATCTTAAACATACAGTAAGAATTGTGTAGCATGGTACAACTTATGGTACATTTTACAATAAATTAAAAAGTAAAACAACTTCAGAAAGCAATTAACAATTGGCAATAATTGTTCCTCCTTAAGGCAGCTTTACAGCTTTGTATTTTTAAACCCAGTGTCAATTGTGAGTTCCAAACACTGTGAATGACTTCACAAAACTAGGGAGTAGTTTGCTCTTATTCTCTATTCCTATCCTTTTACATAAAGGTTTTACAATCTTTCTAACTGTTTCTGTGTTCTGCCTATATCTATCATTCCAACTTACCGTCATAATTTCACTTAATATTTCATTCATACTGACCTCTTCAATTTTCCCATATTTGTTGGTTTGCCCTCGCAAAATCTGAAATCTGATTGTTGCTCAATGAAATGTACTTTATTGAAGAAATGCATTGATCCCTGCTGAGTAAAGTAACAAATAAGCAATGGGCACTGGCTTTGCGTGGAATGTAAATTTACTCATATTATGTTATATTTAGTGCTGTCAAACGATTAATCGCAATTAATCGCATCCCAAATAAAGGTTTTTGTTTACATAATATATGTGTGTGTACTGTGTATATTTATTATGTATATATAAATACACACATACAGTATATATTTTGAAAATATTTACATGTCTATATATTTATATAATTTATATTATATGTAAATATATTTAATATAAACATAACATATTTTCCTGAAATGTATACATGCATGTGTGTGTATTTATATATACATAATAAATATATACAGTACACACATATATTATGTAAACAAAAACTTTTATTTTGGATGCGATTAATCGTGATTAATCGTTTGACAGCACTAATTATATTATAATATATTATATTGTGTATGAATATTAGTGTATGTCAAGAATGTGTTCTGTGTGATGGCCCAAAGTCTGCCACAAAAAGATTACTTTGACTGTAAAATAACTCCATGTGGCAATATTGGTCAGGGGCTCTGTGTCTGTCTGTCCAGTGTCAGTGTTGGAAACTTATTTGGTGCCACTAAAACTATGGAAATTATCATTTTTAATCGTTTGACAGTCTTACTAATGATGCACCCATTCAGTACTGTTGGCTTTCTTTGGGTTGCATTATATTTAACCTATGTAAAAGCTGTAAACATTTTGAAAAGGCTTGCAAAATGCATCAATCTCTAAATCAAATAACAGAGGAGACAATCAAATATCTAGATTCTAGAACTATAAGATAGAAATGACAGCAATAAGATAACTATAAGATAGCAACACTTTTGTTTTTGCCCCCATTTTTCATTTTCTATGTACACAAAAGGCCTATTTCTCTCAAATATTGTTCACAAATCTGTCTAAATCGGTGTTAGTGAGCACTTCTCAGTTTATAATGAGAATGTGCTCAGATCTGCCCTTGGAGTTCATCTGTGCAAATGAATTTCATACACCAAGTGATTTTTCCACTTAACGTAACACCCTGTTTCAATACTATTACTTTCAGTACTAATATATTATTACAGTATTATTGCTTTAGCTTCAGACATAGCTTATTGTGCCATACCTGTTCCTACATTAAATCTGCTGTCATCTCTTCAGCAGGTACAGCAACGGTGCCATTCGGTCCTGGTCGTTCTCTCAAGCGGTAAGAACCACTTCTATACAGTAGTTTATTTTATTTTATAAAAATAAAAAAAACTATTTATAGAATGATATTTGCTCAAAAATTGCTAGTAAAACGCAATTAACATTAAACTAAACATTCTGAACTGGAAAAGTGGAAAAACTAAAGTAGTTTTTCTTGTAAAGCATATCTAATATATACACTAATCTTTGCATTATTTACAACTTAAAAAAAAAAACATTTTACAGCAGCCAGTATTATTTTATTTCTCTTCTCCAATCCATTTAGTTTTTATAGAAGATGATCATGTCAAATATACTTTATTTTCTAGATGCTGTTCAGCAGTAGCATAACAAGCATATACCAAGTTATGTATTTCATGAAGTAATCTCATGAGTTGCAGTGCACCACAACATGGAAAGCTCTTGCTTCATCTCTAGCTCTCTTCTTCCGTCATTTATCAGTTTAAGGAATAATAATGCGGCAGATCTATTATATTTCATTAGCAACCTGTTTATATTTCTTATGTAGGGCCTATGTCTATTTCAAATGCATTTTAAGTGTGAATATGAATGTTATATTTCTACAAAGTTCTTAAATAGAGGAATATTGTATTTAAAGGAAACAGGGATCTTTTTTACACAGTGACTTGTGGTCATGCTGGTGCCAGCCTCCTCTTGAGCACTCAGTGAGAAACACTGTTGTAGAAGCAGCTCTTGAATTGTCTTGCATTGAAAACACAGCACACAGACAGAGTAGAAGAATGGATCCTCTGTTCCTGGCAGTGACATGGCTTGCCCTCGGGGGGATATTTAGTTAAGCGGTGTGACAATCACCTGTGCAGATCATTGTGGGAAAATTTCCCCTGATTTAATCTCATGAAGTCACAGACAGGAGAGATCAGGGTTTCGCTCACAGCTCTAACATTGGCTAAAGTTTATATATATATATATATATAACACACACAGACACACACACACCACACACACACACGCACACACACTAATTTAACTCAATGAAAAGCCTTGGCGACCTCTGGTGGTGAGTTCTAGTTATTGATTATTATTATTATTATTATTATTATTGGAAATGCTCAATAGCTTTTTTGTGGCCAAGACTTGAAAACATGTGCCTATAAAGTATATGTATACATGTATATACATGTCTTCAATATTTTCATAACATTCTGACCTATTGATACATAACAAGGATTTGTAGTTATGTGCATTTCCAACATATTTAAGTTGTTTAAATAATTAGTTTATATTTTGAAACATTATTATTTATTATTACACCTTAATTTTAAAAAGAAAAAAAAAAGGTTTTGTTTTAAGGAGTTTTATCGGTAACACTTTATTTTAAGTTGTTCTTGTTACACACGTTACATGTACTTACTATTATAATAACAATTAATTATGCATAATTACATGCAAATAACCCTAATCCTAACCCTAACCATATAGTACATGTAGTTAATAAAAATTATTCAGTACTTAAATGTGTAATTACACTGTAACACAGATACCTTAAAATAAAGTGTAACCTAACACTCCTTTAACACTTTTCTATGTAATATCCTTTGGAAATACATGGAACTATAATAGTGGATTTTTGTTTTGTAGTCTTCTATTCCCCATCATAGAAGTTCACCCATTATGGCTTCCACTTCTGAGAAACCCGGGAATATAAAAAGGGCCAATTTAATAACAGTCACTTTTACTATTATAATAACAATTAATTATGCATAATTACATAATCCTAACCCTAACCATATAGTACATGTAGTTAATTCAAATTATTCAGTACTTAAATGTGTAATTACACTGTAACACAGATACCTTAAAATAAAGTGTAACCTAACACTCCTTTAACACTTTTCTATGTAATATCCTTTGGAAATACATGGAACTATAATAGTGGATTTTTGTTTTGTAGTCTTCTATTCCCCATCATAGAAGTTCACCCATTATGGCTTCCACTTCTGAGAAACCCGGGAATATAAAAAGGGCCAATTTAATAACAGTCACTGTTCAGGGTTTTTGCAACTGGTTCAGTTTGCTTAAATTTGACTGATTTAAGACAAAACAGATGTTGAATATTCTATTTGAAATTGTAAAATGCTATTGGCTTGGAAATGGCTTTGCACAGAGAGAGTAATTGTTGACATTTTTTTGTTATTTTTGTGTTTTTGAGCAGGTGAATTAAGAAGGAGACTTGTTAATGTTTAATGTTCTGTTCTTTAGATGTTCTGCTATGTTGAAGTTTTGGGGTTACCATTGCGATAAGGAGTGAAAGTGACTCTTTTTTTTAATTACTGCTCTTATATCAGCACAGTGACTAGTGTTAGTCTTCTCACACTTTTTGCACTATTCTCTTTACTAGCTTTTTTGCAGACATTTTGGTTCATTCATGAATATTGCAAACAGTGGTAACAGAGACTACACAACACACGGCTGAGAGCGCAAGAGTGCAAGTCTCTGTCGCAGGAGTTCATCTCTATTTCATGTGAACACCATTCATCATTAACAGCTGAATGTGTATAGAAATACATAATCAGCTTTCATGTGATCATGTTTACGGGTCTGTTTGAATAAGAAGTGGAGGATGTTTTGAAATGTTTATTGCGTAAGCAGAAGTCCTTTTTTTCTCTAAAATGATTTGGCTGTGGGCTTGACCACTTAATTTTAAGTGTGGTATGAGGACAGTTACATGCCATTTCAGAGTATAAAAACAGATGGTCAGACGCTCTACCTGGTCAAGTCTGGTGAACAGGTAAAACAGATCATGTTTTCATATATTATTATATACAGGTACTGTAATGGAACAGTGTTAACAACTGCAGGCTGAAGATCTTAAAAATGTCTCTTCTAAGTAATCATCTAAACAAATCGAATTCTAAATGTTTTTATTTTTTCATAAATAGACAGCAGATTTTGACACCTAAGTCATATTTGTCGTGTCACTTATAAAACAGTGCAGTATAGATTGTAGCTTGTATTATGATGGCTAATGGTTTATCAGTTGAAAAGGTATGGCATTTCACACGTTTTATGGCAACGATTTTTAAATACCAGGCGTAAAAAAGTCTACATTGCATTGTAGAATATATTATTTTCAAAGTTTCTGCCATTCTGTTATACCTGAAAGAGGAACATGAGCAGTTTGAGGAAATTGAGCAATAGATTTCGTTTAGCTTGTGTCTTTTCCATCCTCAGTTTCAATGCACTGTTAGGTCAGTGAACTCTCTTCTACTCTTTTTCTTGGTTCCTCTGTTGTGAATACATTTTTTTCTCTCAGATTAATAAAGCAAGGATATATATGTATGGTTGTGGCATTCTGAAGAGTTTTCCATTCCATGCCAGTGTAATGTTTTTGTTTTAATGATTATGTTCAGCTTTTTGCTGACAATTCTTCAGTTCTTAACTCAGTTTGAGGAAATTGAGCAATAGGTTTCGTTTAGCTTGTGTCTTTTCCATCCTCAGTTTCAATGCACTGTTAGGTCAGTGAACTCTTCTACTCTTTTTCTTGGTTCCTCTGTTGTGAATACATTTTTTTCTCTCAGATTAATAAAGCAAGGATATATATGTATGGTTGTGGCATTCTGAAGAGTTTTCCATTCCATGCCAGTGTAATGTTTTTGTTTTAATGATTATGTTCAGCTTTTTGCTGACAATTCTTCAGTTCTTAACTCCAAGGCTGATTAGGAATTTAGCTCTGGATCACCTTTGAGATGTTTCTACTCTTTGACTGGAGTCCCTCTGGCAAATTTAACTGATTTGACATTAATTGGAAAGACACACACCTGTCTATGGTCTAACAGCTAAAAATACATATTAGATGAAAAACCAAAGGAACTGCCTGCAAAGCTCAGAGATTGGACTGTGTTGATCTGAGGAAGGCTACAAAAGATCTGCTGCATTAATGGTTCCCAAGAGCACAATGGCCTCCATATTTCTTAAATGGAATTAGTTTGGAACAACCAGGACCCTCCTAGAGCTGCTCGCCTGGCTGAGCAACTGAGAGAGAAGGGCCTTGGCAAGAGAGGTGACGAAGAACCGATGATTGCAGAAAGACAGTCATCAGTGCAACAGTCCACAGATCTGGGCTTTATGGCAGAATGACCAGAAGGAAGCCTTTACTTGATGAAGATACATGAAGCCTAGGCCCTGGGTTCCTCCTGGTGCATGACAATACCCGGCCTCATATGGCCACAGTGTGTACACATTTTCTGGATGACAAAGGAATTGATGACATTGCCTGGCCCTCATGTTCCCCAGACCTGAGTCCAATTGAGAACGTTCGGGATGTTGTGTATCAGAACATCTGAAAATCGCTATTAGCACCACAGACTCTCCAGGAGCTCACTCATGCCCTGATCCAGGTCTGGCAGGAGACACCATCCACCATTTTATCAGGAGCATGCCCAGACATTTTGCATATAGGCACATAGAGGTCATACACACTACTGACTTGTATTATGAATTGCTTGAATCGGTGTTTTTTTGAATCCAGTCCTCAGAGGGTTGGTGGTTTTGGTTTCCATTAATCATTGTCACATCATTTTATTCTCAACAAATTACACCATGTATATGACTAAAGATTTTCAGCTTGAACATTTCATCCATCGAGAGCCAATGTGTGATTTAAGTGTTCCCTTAAAGGGATAGTTCACCCAAAAATTAAAATGCTGTCATTAATTACTCACCCTCATGTCGTTCCAAACGTGTAAGACCATCATTCATCTTCAGAACACAAATTAAGATATTTTTGATGAAATCTGAGAGCTTTCTGACCCTCCATAGACAGCAAGGGTCCTTGCACGATCACGGCCCAGAAAGGTACGAAGAACATCGCCAAAATAGTCCATGTGACATCAGTGGTTCAATCGTAATTTTATGAAGCTATGAGAATACTTTTTGTTGACAAAAAACAAAAAAACTAAAATTATTTTAATCAACAATTCTTCTCCCCCGAGTTACTGTCTTCAGTCATTATCGAGAGTACCTCGATGCATGCGTGTGCTTTCCTCTGCTCGTAAACAAGGGTTAAGACTAGAAGGGTACAGCTGTGGCTACTGGGCATGCGCACATCAATATAGCGTATTTTTTTGTCACACTGTACAACAATAATTCTTGTTTTTGCATTATTGTAAGGGTTAGGTTTAGGGTTGGGGTAGGTGTAGAGGTTAAATAGATGAAAAATAGTTTAGCCCGGTTTAGGTGGAAAATGTAATTTATTGTTAATTTCCGGCTGCAGCTGTATCCCTTCTAGCCACAACCGTAAACAAGGTGCAGCGCATGTGTTTTCTACGTCAGCAGCACCACATGCATTCGTCATGGTACTCTCGATAATGCCAGAAGATGGTAACTCTGGGGAGAAGAATTGTTAAATAAAGTCGTTATTTATTTATTTATTTTTGCGCACAAAAAGGATTGACAGTTGAACCACTGATGTCACATGGACTATTTTGGCTATGTTCTTGGTACCTTTCTGGGCCATGAATGTGGTAGGACCCTTGCTGTCTATGCAGGGTCAGAAAGCTCTCAGATTTCATCAAAAATACCTTCATTTGTGTTCCGAAGATGAACGAAGGTCTTACGGGTTTGGAACGACATTAGGGTGAGTAATTAAGGATGGAGTTTTTATTTTTGGGTGAACTAACCCTTAAATTTTTTGAGCAGTGTGATTTCTGAATGTACTGTATATCAAATTTTAGCAGTGGCCCAGTTGCACTTCATTTTACAGAATGCGGACTTACTTTACAGCGTACTTACCCACTAACTAGTACTGAGTAACTACTTGGACTTAGGTTAAAGTCAGCATGTAACAGAAATAGTTTTTGCCTTTTTCCTCCCTGTTGTGACATATGTCTGAGAGAAACAGCTTCTCGAATTAGCAAACAATTTGGGGAAGGACTTGATTTTGTCCATCGGGAATTAACTGGAAAATGTTATCATTGTCGTTTGCTATTGCTGTGATTTCATGTGAATGACAACTTGCTGGAGATAAGAGGTCCTTGCAATGTCCATTTTGGTTTAATAGTGACCTTGAGGTCAGGATTAGGGATTAGGTTCAAGGTTAATTACAATAACTGGTCCATAGTATGCACATGCAGAACAGCACTGTAAAATAAAGGGACCTAACTGAAACTGACCCTAATAAGCACTTTGATTGTGTCTGTTTTGATCTCTTACCAGGCCTCCTTTCCCATTTCTCTTGCTCCTCGTATGGCTTCTGATGAGTACAATCCGGTAATTCTTGTGAATCTACATGAAATATTCTTGTCTGCATTGTGAAAGTTTGAAATCATAATAGCGAGACGTGGTGTGGTCATGATAATACCAGCATATTTCATGTATTTGTCTTCAGGTGTCCCTCAGACAGAAGTCAAAGAAGAAGAATTGTGGAGGTTAGTATCACATTGCACAAACGACTTGAGATGTAGTCGAATGAGAAGTATTTTTCCTGTGTCATCATTTCTGTTTTATTGTGGTGTTGAAATATTTGTTCTAACAGGAAGTCCAAGAATGAGCAGAAGGAGAGTTTCAGTGAAAGAGCTGAAGCCAGTGGACCATCAGGGCTGGCTTTATAGGAAGAAAGAGGGGAAGGGATTTCTGGGTATTAAGTGGAAAAAGTATTGGTTCGTGCTAAAGAAAACCTCTCTGTACTGGTACCCAAATCAAGTGGTGAGTCATCTGAATGCCGAATTCCATCTTCCTTATTTCACGCTACAGTTTTCTCTAGTATTGAAGGTATATATATATATATAATACACATATACATGGTATGTACGACTACTTTGGTTTTGTGTTTTTGTGTTTCCCCAGGCTGAAAAAGCAGAAGGCTTTATAAATTTGACGGATTTTGTAATTGACAGGGCTACGGAATGTAAGAAAAAATAGTAAGTGTCATTTAAATTCCTGTTAATTCTGTTTTTACAAAGTACAAAGTTGTTGTTGTTTTTTTTTTTTCCAAATTAAGTAGAATATAGTCCTCATTATGATCATTTCAAATATTTTTCAACTGAACAACCCTTCACATTCTTTTTGTTTCTTACAGTGCAATCAAAGCTTGCCATCCCAAAGTCATGATGTTTTACTTTGCAGCAGACAGCAGTGAGGACATGAACTTGTAAGCCCACTGACATCTCATTCTGACAAAATAAAACAAAAACATATATTCTGTTTAGTAACATTCAAAATTGTATTTACAGTAGTCAAAGTAGTGGTTTGTATAAACTGTTGAAATAGATGAACACATTCAGTTCCTTTTTTAAGAAAAACAAAATAAAGCAATCAAATGTGTAATTATTGGATTTGGCCATTCGTGTGGATGTCTCACAATTATGTGATGTAAGTGTCTCTTCTCAAAGTCTCTTCTGATGTCACAGCTTTTCACTCTATCTCTTAAAGGGATAGTTCACCCAAAAATGAAAATTCTGTCATTAATTACTCACCCTCAAGTCGTTCCAAATCCGTAAGACCTTCGTTCATCTTCAGAACACAAATTAAGATATTTTTGATGCATTCCGAGAGCTCTTTGACCCTCCCATAGACAGCAAGGGTACTACCACGATCAAGGTCCAGAAACGTAGTACGGACATCAGTAAAATAGTCCATGTGACATCAGTAGTTCAACCGTAATTTTACGAAGCTACGAGAATACTTTTTGTGCGCAAAGAAAACAAAAATAACAACTTTGTTCAACAATTCTTGTTGTTTACATGAAGCGGAAGTGCGCGCATGTGTCGTGATACTCCCCAAAATGGAGGCAAGCCACAGCAGACTGGATGAGGAGGAGAAGAATTGTTGAACAAAGTTTTTTTTTCTTTGCGCACAAAAAGTATTCTCATAGCTTCATAAAATTACGGTTGAACTATTGATGTCACATGGACTATTTTACTGATGTCCTTACTACGTTTCTGGACCTTGATCGTGGTAGTACCCTTGTTGTCTATGGGAGGGTCAAAGAGCTCTCAGAATGCATCAAAAATATCTTAATTTGTGTTCTGAAGATGAATGAAGGTCTTACGGGTTTGGAACGACTTGAGGGTGAGTAATTAACGACAGAATTTTTGGGTGAACTATACCTTTAAGGTTAACCCAGACACCCTGTGGACAAATCTAATTTCAGTCACTTCTACCCACTATCTCGTTCTATTGGTCATTACCCAAAGTTCATGACCATATGTGAGGGTCGGAACATTATTCACCTGGTAAATTGAGAGCTTTGCATTTGGGCTCAGCTCCTGTTTCACCCTGGCGGTCCGGTCCTCAGATTTGGAGGTGCTGATCTTCATCCCCACTGCTTCACACTAGTTTTCAAACCATTTCAGTAAGTCTCGAATGTCCACATTGTTCCAACTGGATGGATTCTCCTTTCCAGAACTCTGGGATAAGCTTTGCCAGATAGGCTAGGCTGAGAAGTGTGATCCCTTGATAAATAGAACACACCCTTTAGTCCCATTTTTTAAATATGGGAACCAAAACACCTGTCTGCCAATCGCCATGCACTGTCCATCATTTTCAAACAGGTGTGTCTGCCAAGATGGCCCGACCACATTCAGTGCCTTCAGTATAGTGCCATTGTAACCTTGCAGGTACAGCTTGAAGCAGCCTCTTCTGCAATGGATGTTTTGGACACGTCCCACTCCAATTCCATGTCTACAGTCTCCCTCGGAATGAAGCAATAGCTCCTTCAGAGGTGGAAGTTAAATATTTGCCAGGCAAGGTCCTCTGCCAATCATTCCCTGTTCACTCGCAAAATGTGTTTCCCACGTCTGTCAGTCAACCTCCCCCATCTTATCCAACTCACCACCAGGTGGTGATCAGTTGACAGCACCTTCCAGAGAGCCACCCAGGGTCTCTACGAAGGCCAAATACTATGAAATGTGGTTCAGTGCATAAGCACAGAACACAATTAGAGTCAGCGTCTTCCCATGTGTGACACAAAATCACACTGAGCCAACCCTTTAGGGGTGTGTGTTTCTTTGGTTGAAATTTAATACTTGATTTTTTGATTATAATGAAAGGTGCTGTGAGTGGTTACCATGTTACTACAATAGTTATGACAGCTATGAATGAAATATGGGAAATCAAATTGGTTTCTGACAGTTCAAGCCTCAAAACAGCAGCATGTATGATTGTTTCTGACTGAATGTTGTATACTCTGACTTTTTTATTGTCTGAGTTTACTGACGCTGAGTTGTCTGACATATCTTTGGGGTTTCTTTAGAAAAGGCATGTGACTAAAGATAGTAGATGGAAACTTAATATTGATTAAATACATTTCATTTATAAAGAATGGTGCTAGACAGTAACCGAGTGTATAAACACATTCATTTTGACAGTCCTATTTGTAATTGTTGGTAACGTTCTGATGTTTTGTGATTTCAGATGGTTGAATAAACTTGGTTTGGCATCTATTCAGTATGAATCCACAGAGGTTCATACAGCTGGTAAGTTGTGTGAGTTAGTGTACTAGTGTTAGAATAATTCTTTACAATATTCATCTTTTTACATCTTTATTTTTCTACTGCACAGAATGCTACAGTGAGGCCAGTGATCATGAGGAGTCCACTGACACACCACCACCGCCATACTCTGAGCACCACACCCAAGCTGTAGCAAGTCTCAATGGTCCATCAGCCACTGCACACCAGGTAAGTTCACAGATGCACAGTGTATATGGCCTTGCCCTCATGCCAAAGGTCTGTCCACACATTATTTGCAAACCTCAAGTTTCTGTTTTTATATTGGCTGCATTCACACAGCAGCAGAAGATGGTTGCCAGTTGTGTTTTAGGGCCTGTTTACACCGGGTTCCATTTACACTTGGCCACATAAATGTGTCTCCACCAAACGGATATAAATTCAATTTTAAAATCCCATGCTATATGCTAATTTAATGGAGTTAACATCAAAGAAAGTAACAGATATGAGCTGCATTGTATTCATCATCAGATAATTTCAAGTTCAAAGACCGCAAAAAGAGAGAGCAGGGCTTCAGATGCATTTACACTTTGTCCAGCTTCATCTGGAATGAGTCCCAGACCACCTCCTGGAGTGGTTTGAGCAATTGGATTTAAATCCATCTCGAACTCTTTTCAGAGGGCATTTACACCTGGTCTTTTCACGATCAGATAGATATCCTATCAGAGAAAATGCATGAATATGATTGTTCACATACAGATTGATTATGAAAGTGAGAGACAACTGTTTTCTAATCACTGAACTGACTGCCAATTTTCTGTGCTCACAACATCATTTTGAGAACATGTTTAGTAAACAGTGGTATAGTCATTCCTACTAGTGGTCTGTCATTTCATAGTGTATGGTAGCTAACAATGAGGTTAATGGTTAATGTGAGAGTAAAAAGGGGGCTTTATAAAACAAAGCCACTATGATCTATAACTGGAGCTCTTAGCTCTGGCCCTCAAGATCCACTTTCCTACAGAATCTAGCTCCAACCTTGATCACCTGCCTGCAACTTTCTAGTTATCCTGAATGTCTTGATTAGCTTGTTCAGGTGTGTTTAATTAGGTTTGGAGCTAAAATCTGCAGGAAAGTTGAGAACCCCTGAACTAGAAGAACTATGTTTGAAATGTTGTAAACATTTGCATAAGACGTACAGGTGCATCTCAATAAATTAGAATGTTGTGGAAAAGTTCATTTAGAGTATGCCATTATCACGCCCTTACTATGCTGTATCTAACCCATTTAGGGAAGCCTTCCTCCTCCATATTCCTCCCCTGTTCCTAGTGAAGCCACTGGAACCCTCTCCTCCCCCGTCAGTACAATGACTTCCCACAGCTCTGTCTCTTCTCTGGCAAAGCATAGACGGTCTTGGCTGGACCTTGTCTCCCAGGCAAACCCTACTGCTGGTGAAACAGTGGTCTGCTCTGCTGTGGTCCATACAGTGAGCACCACAATAAAGGAAACCTCACAAGGTAGTGAAGCCACAGCTCCATCTCAAGACCCCATTAGATGCTCATCTAGCACATCACCTATGGCAATATCCGCAGAGCCAAAGGAACCAGAGACGCAGCTGATCTCAAATGACACCAGATCTGAAAGTAAGCAAGCTGAGGGATCATTTTAACATCAGATTTATGCTTGGGAATTACATTGTTCAGCATGACTGCTGATCAATTTGAAGCATATTAGAATTCTTTGTTATAGGTCTATCAATGATTAAAAAAAAATGTTTTAAAAGTTTGATTGCTTAGGTTAAACGTAAGTCTTGCTATAAAATTTATAATTGTTTTAATAGTTCTAGACGGACAGGAAGGAACTAATGATGAGATGGAAAGGTTGTACTTACATTTGAAAAGAGCAAGTTTGTCTCCAACGGGTGAGCGGAAGCCATCTTCAAAATGGGAATTACGAACCTCCTTTATAAAGCGTTGCAAAAACCAGACACTCAATGAGAAGATACATCTCATCAGAACCCTCAACAGCACTCTAAAGGTTAGACGTTCAGATGAACCTTTTCTAACTTATGAAAACATTTTGTCTCTCAGTATTTATCTACTTACCATAACGTGAAAACCAAATGCACTTACAAGTACTGCTGATTTAAAAATATACCCACTAGAGTTGTCACACTTTCTGTGTTCAATACCTACCAGCTAAATAATGACAATACCACTCAAGTTATTTGGAAGTCTTGTTTCTTACACAAGAGGCTTAATGTCATGACTATTCTGTTGTTTTGTTAATTCTCCACAGTTTACATTAAGATATCACCGGTGCTTAAAGTGGGGAAAAAAGTGCTGGTACTCTCTTGTGTGACACATGTTATTATATGTTATTTTTTAATAATATAATATAATATAATATAATATAATATAAGTGCATACAATGTAATACAATACAATACAATACAATATAATACAATACAATATAATATAATAATAGCCACATCTTGTAAATATGTAAAAAAGAGTAGCTCCATAACTGATAGCTAATTTAAATTTAAATCACAGCTAATTTCAATTTAATTTAATAATTTTCAATTCTTCTGTTTGCTCATAAGCTGTGTTACCTGGGTTGGTTCATGCAATAGCATTTGTGCACTGCACTTAGCACTCCTGTGAAACTGATGTAGAGTGTGACGAAAGTGGTCACAGGAGACGCATTCAAAATGCATGTTTACCAGCTGGAAACGAGGGCTTCTCTCTCTTGCTCGCTTGATTTCCGGGATGTTGTATATAATTGGCGTGCAACAGAGAGCTGCTAACAATATGCAGGAGAAGCGTGGGATGTCTGTCATTGTCACATTTGAAATTTCTACAATGAAAAAAAAAAAAAAAAGAATAATAAAAATTTTTTTTGTGCTAAATATTTTCAGATTGTTTGTTAGTACTGATGGTTTTGCTGCTCATGGACAGTGACGCAACATGTGAGAAGTGCCGGTACGCAAGAAAAAGTGGCTGTATGCTAAAGATTCAAATTTAGAAGTGCAGGTGTTGTGCCGAATCCTGACCCCTGCCAGATTTTTACCCCCAAGTACCCCCTTTATGTCTTGGGAGCTTCTTTAAGGTCTCTTTAATATCTTGGGAGCAGGGACATAACAGGGGTTTGCAGGGCCCCAGTGCAGGTTGTACCCGTGGGCCCTGTTTGAAATTGTGTAAACAGCACAAATAAATAAATACAACATAGATACAAATTAAACAATGATTAAATTTTTCTCAAGTTTGGAGGTGTTCAGGTACATAGATTAATTCTTGTTAAAGGGGTCATATAATGCTACATGCACTTTTACAAGTTGTTTGAACTGAAATGTGTGTTGGCAGTGTGTGTACACAACCACCCTAAAATGATAAAAATCCACCCAGAGGTTTTTTGTTAATCTACTAAAATCTTTACCCCTTTCTCAAATCTAGCCGATCTCAGTTGCCTGTCT
>NW_015647978.1:73629-83539 GCF_001515625.1 Sinocyclocheilus rhinocerous
GGTCAGCATAGCTCATTAACATTTAAAGGAAAATGCTACAAATCTGCATGCTCTGAAAAGAGCTGTTTTTGACAGGGTAAAAACTTTTTTTTTTTACACTACCATTGAGAAATTTTTAACCAAACTATGTTACAGACTTTTCATTAAGACCCTAAAGAATCATATCAACTTGTGGAAAATGGGCATCATATGACCCCTTTCAAAATATAAAAGTAATTCAGTCAAGAGCATTGAGTGATTTTCTCTCTTTTTTTCTCTTTTTCTCTATTTCAATTTAAGACACAATGCATGGATCCAATATAATGATACACATCTGGGGCCTCGTTTATAAAATGTTGCGCAGAAACCATCTTAAAATTGATCTTACGATCATTTCTCAAATATGCGTACGGGTGATTCATAAAATGAACGTACGGACAGAAAACGCACGACTCTTTCAGATGTGAAAACTATGATTTGCAAATGATCTTGAACTTGCGCACAAATTAATGGTTTCAGCTCTCTGCTTTGTAAACGACTCCTCTAATTAATGTCATTAACATGTAAAAGATCACCAGTCATCATCCAAATTCTTTAATTTAGAACAGCGAGCTGCAATACTCGAGCAGTACTCAAACAAGAAAAAGTGTGTACGTCTGCTCAGACCCTGATGTGACGCTAAGCACTTATCCACGTCAAAGCCAGTTTTTACAAATATGACCATTGGCATGGATTTAAGCATACGCACACTCTAAGATCAAATCTGAGTGTACGCACACTTTATAAATTAGGCTCCTGATTTCTTCCTCAACTGTTCACGTTCACCTAAGACATAACCGACAGTTTTTAGAGAACACTTGCCAAGACGGGTATTTTCGACAATGTTGTATGTATTTGTCCATTCAAGCACTAGGAGTCACAAAATTCAATTCCATGTTCACGGGCTGTGAGACACGTCTCTCTGCGTGCACAGAACACAGCGCACGGGTGCTGAATTAAGTTCTTTCGCGTCTTTTTGTGCTTGATAATTAAATTGACAAGGTGTATTTGTACGTTCAAGCACAAGAAGATGGGAAAGGGTCAATTTGAGTACTCAGTTAAGTTATTTTGTCTTATTATTTAAGTCTTCTTGTGCTTGAATGCTTTAAAATATCTTGAATGTTTAAACTGGCAAGGCTTAAAAACACATGGAAATGATAAGGTTTCATGACGATGTGCAGCAGTGGCCCATCAACTGCCCTGAGCATCTTTCATTCTGGCCACGGGCAGTCGGTTGAAATTGCTGGGGACCCCCACACGGCTGTGGGCCCCTATAATCATCACCACCTTTCTCTCTACTAGCAACGGCCCTGCTTGGGAGGTGCTCATACTGTGGTTCACTTATAATGTGCATTATAGGAATGAGTACACAGGATACATTCTAATATTCCATTTGTGGTATTTTTTTTTATTTGTTAGTGGTATAGCAAACATTTTTCTCTATATATAGTGTTGATATGGCAACTAGTAAAATAAAAAGTTTTGTCATGCTAGCATGTGTGGATCACCCTCAAAAAAAGCAAGAGCACCATCAGCTGAAGCTGTAATAATGGCATATTGGCAAAACAGATCTGGCTAATGCTTCAGTGAGTATTAGTGTTTGAACTCTGGAAAGCATCAAAGGTTTCTATTTGCCACATGTTCTTGCAGTCTTGAGCAATGTAGCCAATCACAGACATATCTATTGATGGCCAGTGATTACAAAGAGAGCAATTTTTGCACACTTTCTAAGCTATATATATAATCCATTCAGAATTTGAATAAAAGCTTTGTTTTTTTATGCCAGGGGTCATGCAATTCGCACATGAGCATTACCTTGGTTTTGCACTAATCAGTTGTTTCACAAGGTGGCAACACTGGCCCAGGCCATTCTTTCACAGTAGAAAATGATACTAAAGAGATGGAACAACAACAAAATAGAGGAGACTACAACAACAGACGGCCACATTGACAAGCGCTTGTGTGAGAGGGTTATGAGAAAGCAGCAACTAGTTTAAAAGAGTACAAAGCCATTTTTATCTGTCATAACTTCTGGAGAAAAATAGAGCAAATGCTGGACAAAAATAAAGCTTTCTAGAGTGCATGTCGACCACCTGCATTCACGCACAGTTGCGCAAAAACGGGGTTTGCAGTATATGCAGTGCATGGGGGCGCCATTTTGCCAAAATCATTCTGTGAAAAACTTCTTTAATAAAACGTTATAAATAATCAAAAGCTTAGTTATTAAAAATAATTAATGCAACATTTTTATTTATCAGTTTTTAGCATTTTAATGAGTTAAAAAATGTATTTATTAAAAACATATTAAGACGAACGGCCGTATCTCTTTGCGACCACAACAAACTGGAAACTTTTCAGATGCGCACTTCAGCTTCCCCTCAGCGCGCGAGTCAAACAAGCACGGAAAAGGTAGGCTACAGGTGCCAAATGAGCTTCAGTAGAACAACAGTGAACAGGTCTGATAAGATATTGTTTTATGTCAGTAAAAAACTTTCCTGTCCTGTCAGCCGTTTTACTGTGCTGACGGTGCACGCTCTTCGACTGTATGCGAATATGGCGCACGCTCATCATAAATAAACTGCACTAGAAACTGTGAGCATACATCGTCAGTTAAGTCACGAAATTACCAAAATGGCGATTAAAGCTGCAAAACTGTCCATGCATGTATGTGCATTACATTTAAGAACGTCTCTCAAATGCATGCAGCCTACTGAAATATTCTGCAATTCGACATCACAATAGGGCGCAAGATGATAGGCTATGATAGGCTATTTTATATAATTTAATGCACAAGTAGGCCAAATGTGGGCACAATGCAGTTAAATGTACTAGAAAATATGCACTAATTTTTCGTTAATTTGTAAAGTATGAAAATGAAAAGAAAATGAAACCATATTTAACTGCATAACTCATTTTACATTCTTACATTATTTTCCTTTGTACAGAGCTCGATTTAGGTATGACAAAAGTGCTGCAATTAATTAATTTGGACAACTAATAGAATGTTAAACATTGACTGATAACTTTTTCAGAGTTCACTGATTATATAAAATTCAGTGAAGGTTGACTATAGTTATCTGCATGTCTCATCCATGAGTGGGCCTATGCAATGATGGAGAACAAGATTTTGGTGGTGTTAAGTTAAGTGTTACTGAGCAATAAAGCTATAGTGAGCCCTTTTATTACAATACCTGGAGCCTAGGTAATACAAAAATAATACAAAAATTGTCATTCACTCAGTATTACTTGATGTTATTCACAACTATCTCAGTTAAGATTAAGTACAAATTAATTGTATTCAAGTATTCAGTTGTGTTTTAGGCACTAAAATAGAACTTTATAGCCAAATCCATTTCTATATTGAAATAATGAAGATTTCTGTGCCACCCCAGACTGGTTGCTGTACCCTTCCTGGCCACCCCTATGAAAACATCCTGGCTCTGCCACTGCCTTAAGAGGGCAAAGTGATTAATATCAGTTTATTTCTGAGTATCTCTTTTGCTCTATTGCTGAAAATTGCTTTAAATTGTAAATTTAAAATAGGCCATCTGTGTAATTCAAGTAGATTCAATGAGTTGAAAACTCTTGCTACTTCATACTTCAATACAAAACAATGCTGAACTTTGACAAAAAAGAGATTTTTAAATGTTATAATAGTGATTTTATAATGTCTAAATATAAATCCATTAGCAAAACATGTGAAAAGAACTATATTACAGAGTGGAAATGGTAAAGGAGACAATAAATGATCCTCTGCTGCCATTTAGTGGTCATAGTGGGAATCATGACATTCATTTTAATAGTATTTGTTTTTCTACCAGGTGAAATCTTGGCAGAAATCTTCCACTTAGCATGGCAAGTAAAAATGAAAAAAAATAAAAAATAAAAAATGCAGATGTTCTTTAAAATAAATTTTACTATATAAAAATGTGCAAGAATATGAATAACTTTGAGGCAAATAAATAATATTATAATATATATAAAAAGTGAGCCATATTACATGTGTTTGAAAATAAAAATGAATAAAAAAATGTGTTCTACTGTCTGGGGTCTGCCATCAGGAGTTAAAGGGGATGTTATGTGACACACTTTTCTTTTTTTCTTGTTTTTACTTTTCACTTTTTTCAATCCTTTGTCACTATTTTTTTTTGTGAGTTTGTATCCTTTCTGACTTGCAGAAAGTTTTCTGTGTGAGTTAGTGTTAGAGGCTACTGGAATACAGGGGGGCGCCGACACTGATCTTGCATACCCCTCTGCAAATGTGCAGTTGAGCCCCGTTCACACACACTATCAAATGGAGTATACTTTGAAAGGCTGCGTGTTCGACTGTACACATATGCTAACGTAACGTAAAATAAATGCAGCCAGTGATTCACTTCTGTGACAGAGCAATGTCATGGCTGATATTGCGGCTTTGCAAGATATGTTGACAGTGAAGAGTCATTAATACCCCAATATAGTCATGGCGAAGTTCTTTTTCATTCTTTACTTAAGGGTAAAAAGAAGACTGAAATACCTTTGCAATGGTATAGGCTATTGTTAGCGAACATCCAGACACCACCCTCGCTGCTGCGAATGGCATTTAGATGAATATGTAAATAATATGTGCTGTACTCTACCTCTCTATAACAAAATAAACACAACAAAGATGACAGCTTTGAGAAAACAGCAGTTAAGAAAGCATCTGATCATAGTTGCAAATTGATACGATATTTGAAATTTGGTGTTATTGACATGTGGCAGAACTATGTCAATTAAAAAATCCACATTTGGACGGATAAAGCATATTTTAATATTTAGTAATTATTATGTAAAATAAAGTGAACATTACTTTAATTTAATAAATGTTGTGTTCATAAGTAAGGGATAATGTACATCCAGCCGGTTGTTATCACAGAATAAAGCCCGACAGGCTTATCAGCAGCCCAGTGCAAAGTGGAGCCTGTTGTTTCATGCGTTCGCTCAAGAGAGAGCGAGTCCGCGATACCAGGATGACATAATTAAATTTTTGTACAGAGAATATTGATTTGAGTTTTAATATTTTATTAGCCAACCAAACGCAAAGCTTCCATGAAGAAAACATTTTCCCAGTAAGCGAATAGAGCCGACTGCAGTTACCCGAATGAGCCTGTGTTATTAGTTTTTACCTGTTGTAATCAGGAAGTAACATACCTTGGAATTTCACGACTGACCAATCAGAATTAAGCATTGCACAGAGCCGTGTAATAATTTGCTATAAATACACTGTATTTTATTATGCATATCTGATAACCACTAATTTAAATAAAAATTCACTGTGTTTCATTTAGGCTAAAGAAGCAGATCTACTGACTTTGGAGCAGGTACTGGCTGACTCCGCTTTCACTGCAAGTAAATTCAGGGAGTGGAAAGAGACCAATGCTGTTCTGCTGCAGGAGATTATTCTGAGCCGCCCTCTACAGACTGAGCCCTTGACCGCCCCTAGTGCCTCAGCTGTGCATCCCTCAACATAGATGTGTATACACACTGAAAGAGTATACACCACAACACAAAGACTGCAAAAATTTAGAGTTTTCAAATCTGGTCTTGACATAAGAATGAAAATAATTTTTTCTAAGACTACCGTTACTTTCACTTGCCGTCATTTGTCTATTTATTTTTATTTTATTTTTTGTATTTTTTTTACAGATGTAAAATCGGTTTGTTACTAATAGGTTGTTTTAAAATCCTTGTTGTTTCTATTGGATACTTGTTGAAAAAACTGTGGCATCTTACTGATGTTAAAATACATTATTTTGAATCATTTTAGAAAACCAAACATGTTTAGTCAAATGTTTAATAGCCTATGTAATTTTCATTGTTTTTTTTCTGCATTCAGTGCAAACCTAGTAACCTAAAGTACTGATTATGTGCAGTCTGTATAGCTTGCTACGTTTTTATTATTGTAAATACATCTGTTTAGATATATTTATTGATTAAAAGTATGATGCAACTGCTTTGAATAACAAATGTGAGCACTGTTCATAGTATAAATAATCTAATAATATTGTAATCTGCATTACTGTCATATTTAGACAACTATTGAATAACTAAATCTCATGGTTTTACTTATATGGGAAAGAATGTGTGCATTTACATCACATTTATTAGCTTAGCTTTACTGGCATGAGCTTGGCATTGTTGCTTTCATGCTGTAAGGTCCACCTAATTGGCCCAACAAAGGTATCCAATGGTGGCTGGAGGTTTCCTGTGTGTTCAGACTTTTCGGTGCGTAATGTAATTCAATTTCAGTTAAACTCTAATCGGTCTCCATTTTATTATGACATTGAATTAGGTTGATATATCAATTGGTTGTTTGTCCATTTGTAATTGTTATTCTACTGACATTTGACTATTATTGTTAACTCCTAATTTCTGATTGTACTCGTTAATCCGGTTTCTCATGTCGCTCAGAGAATCTTGCACCGGCCGTTTTTTACACGGATCTCACGGTCACATACTCGACAGTCTTGGACACTAGACAGAAGTAATTGAGTAATTAGATGGCCACCCCATGCTTGCTCATTCTAAAAGTACTTTTATTTAGTCCCCATAGATCTGTATGCACTTGAATAAAGCAACATCATCCCTAGCCAGAGGTCATGACCACTATTATAGATATAAGCCAACTGTAGTGGACAGCACATTCCAGGGCCCAGTTTATGGCGGGGCCCCTCTCTGACCACAATAGTGGACAAAGGTTTGCTACATTTTGATTGGATCTTGGTGAACTAACATAAGCAAACTATCCAACGCCATCAGATAAAGTCAAGTCAAGTCAAGTCACCTTTATTTATATAGCGCTTTTGATATTCTAGGTATTATCAAATGGCCAGAGTTTTGAGATGCCAGGACAACAGCTAGACACCTCTTAGAGGGCAATAAGAAGACCTTTGGTACAAAGCCCGGGAAGGACAGGGCTTCTCATTGGTCAAAATGCAGTTTCTGCCCTTTACCCACCATCAGACTGATTCCTAAGGTTTTGGCCTGTGACCGCCATAAAAATTCCTTAGGACCTCTGGATGCAGCAGCAGTGGGTGAAACCAAGAGAGATAACAAAGTTCCATCTAAATCCTTTCATAACTATGTTCTCAAACCTTAAACTGATGCAAACTACAACACACACATCTCATACTTATTCAGAGAAATAAGTATTCTCAGTGACAGCGACGTGTAGTGCAACATCTTTTCCATCCAAATCCATTCATAACTATGTTCTCAAAACTGATGCAAACTACAACACACACATCTTATACTTATTCAGAGAAATAAGTATTCTCAGTGACAGCGACGTGTAGTGCAACATCTTACACAAACTCAGCTGTTAATGGACAAATGAATGCATGCATGACATTTCAGTCTTCTTCCATCATGTTTGGACTTAATGTGTTCGTAACATTGCCAAAGGTATTCTGGTTGTGGTTTGGTAAGTGAATAATGCATTGGTAAAGCTTTAGTGACACTTTTCTAAATGTGTGTTTGGACTATGCAAATAAGTTCCACAGGAGGAAAGAAGGGTGGGCCAGACTGTGTCCCACCACTCTGATGGAAACAGCTAATCCGTGTCCCCCCACTCTGATGGAAACAACCAATCACAGCCTGGAAATGGAGAAGCGCCAGATTGCAATCTCCTCCTCATCGGAAAGAGATAAAGGTACCTTCCCAAAAGACACCTCTCAGTCCTGTCAAGGAAGGGACTGTAAAAGATACACTCGTTCTGAGTCTGAGTACTGCAATGGAAAAGATGTTAACAGACACACGGTTCTGAGTCTGAGTCCTGTCAGGGAAAAGACACTAACAGAGCAGAAGAGGCAATAACAGATACCAAGTCCTGAGTTTCCAGCTTCGAGGCAGCAACAGATATGACCACGGTCTGAGCCTCCAGCCTGCGAGGAAAGAGATAATCTACGTTCAGACTTCATTCAGAGTCTTCTTATGTGATGTACTCATAACCACACCTTAATTGACACGTGATCCAAATATCATAACGTCATTGGGGACGCGAGTACCCATCACTACACTATTTCGCCTCCCTAGGTTGGCGAAAGCAAAATTCACTAAACAACCAACATTACTTTCTCAGATAATAGTTTTGGTATGGTCATGCCATGGTTTCTCATGTACGCTTAGCTAGAGTAAATAAACAGAACTTAGATTGGTCGAACAACATTTAGTTGACCTAAACAGAAATTCCATTTACACTCTAAGTACACTTGAACTAATGTCAAGTCTTAGCCGGATCTCTAAAATTTTAGTTGGCGTGCCCAATGCTCCATCTCAACTGCACTTTCTGTTAATAACCTGACGCAGATATGCGGTAAAAAGGATACAACATCATCTACTAGAGTAAATCATTTCAGAGTACATGAAATGTGACATTTTATTATCAGTCAGGTAAAAAGTATTATGCCAATTACATAGTCATTTCAGAGATAATCAATACAAGACATCAAATTCTCAAAGATAAATCTAAGAGTAAAAGATGCATCCCTAACTTTGGAAAAATACATAGTATGGAGTGTGTGGACACACTCCACTCCACGGGCTCATCTGGCTACAGAAGCGTCTCATCTTCTTGCAACATTTCCTTTAGTACTCAGACCAAGAGAAAGATCCTCCAACTGGAGACAGGAATTAACAACTGGAATTTGCATTGATCAAGGCCTAGATGTGGAGAGTTTACACCTTTTGGAGACAGTTGGTAATTTGCATGAAATACACTGGGAATGGGCACACCCTCTACAGTAAGCAACATATCTCTAAACTCTTACGATCTTTACTCCTTTTTAGTCTGCTTCTTGTAAGATTCAAACCATTGTACCAGTTGCACTGAGACATTTCAAATGATACAAAACATGACAGTGAATATCACTTGCATTCATGTAGAACCTTATATTTTGCTGTTGACCATTCTGAGTGAGCTGAGTGAAGGGAAGGAAATGTTAATACACTGTGTTTGTATTGTCTGTATCTCAGGAGATCAAAGTTGTCTGAAGTTCCATCCCCGTTGCTCAAAAAAAAAAAAAAACGTTGGTTCTATATTAATATTAACATATACATAAATACAAATATAAATATGAGTATATACACATAATTAGGTTATAAAAATGCATTTTACGGTGAACGCAGTAGGCAGTAGGCTATAAGCACACGTGACGCGCCATTCCCGCATCCGCACCCACCCTCACCTCATGTTTGCGGCTGACTGCAAATGATCATAATGGACAACTATGCCCGGAAAAAAGACATCAGCAGTCCGGCGCAGAGAAAAGGAAAAGTAAAAAAGCCCAAGATAAAGCCCGTGCATCCCTTTCAAAGGGTGTGACGTCACGTGAAAACTATCAATAGCCCGCCTTGTTGGGAGAAGCTATTTACACTAACTCCACCCACCTACGTGTGACTGGGCTAGTAGTCAACACAACAAAAGACTATCAGCAAGCTACGTTTTTGACGCGATCGATCCGAGTTCGAATCTGCCTTTTGCTGCACTTTTTTTTCTCCCTTTTCAAATCTCGTATTGCATTGGAAAGGCATTTATTTTCAATAAAAATGAAGGAAATAATAGAAAAGTTGAAAATAAAGTATCGGGTAGGGTTAGGGTATGTGTAGGGAGGGCTTTATTGTCCCAATAAGGTGGCATCCATTTTTTAATTTTAATTAAAATGATCATTTACACTCAATATGTAATTATTGCATACTGTTTATTAGTTTACTACAATATTGAGATGCAGATAATTGCCACTATTTGAAATAAGTAGTATAAACAGCATTTTATCATAGTGTAAGTGGAATCTATTGTTAGCCTATCTGCACTAGGTGTAAATAGCATATCGCTAAGAAAATACTGCTATTTTCACTTAGTGTAAATAGAATA
>NW_015647978.1:83703-84498 GCF_001515625.1 Sinocyclocheilus rhinocerous
CTTTCCCACATCTTCTCTCAGTGAGATGTGGAAACAGATGTCTGTATGTTAATACACTGTGTTTGTATTGTCTGTATCTCAGGAGATCAAAGTTGTCTGAAGTTCCATCCCAGTTGCTCAAAAAAAAAAAAAACTGTTGGTTCTATATTAACATATACATAAATACAAATATAAATATGAGTATATACACATAATTAGGTTATAAAAATGCATTTTACGGTGAACGCAGTAGGCAGTAGGCTATAAGCACACGTGACGCGCCATTCCCGCATCCGCGCCCACCCTCACCTCATGTTTGCGGCTGACTGCAAATGATCATAATGGACAACTATGCCCGGAAAAAAGACATCAGCAGTCCGGCGCAGAGAAAAGGAAAAGTAAAAAAGCCCAAGATAAAGCCCGTGCATCCCTTTCAGAAAGTTACATTCATAATCCTGTGAAGCTTTTTTGGCTGTTGACATTAATAACGTTTATTAACGTTAATTCATGTTTTAATTATCATATGATGTGCTCATTGACGACTTCGCCTCCAGAAAAAGCAGGAGTGTGCCTTTGTAAATTTTGAAATCACAGACTTTTTCATTAACTGTTCCCTCCTGGTGGAATGACCTGCCCAACTCAATCCGAGCAGCTGAGTCCTTAGCCATCTTCAAGAAACAACTAAAAACACATCTGTTCCATCTTTATTTGACCCTCTATCTCTAGCACTTTCTATTCTATTTTAATTCTACTTCATCTATATTTATCTTTTTTTGTATTTTGTTCTTTATTTAAAAAAACAACAAAAAACAAACA